>NW_007233615.1:21208-33847 GCF_000164805.1 Carlito syrichta | reverse complement strand
TCCCATGCCTGAATTCCAGCACTCTGGGAGACCAAGGCGGGAGGATGGCTTGAACCCAGGAACTCAAGACCTGCCCGAGCCATGCAGGGAGACAATATCTCCACACCCATCCAAACAGCAGGTCTGGGATCATGATGTGCATCATCCTGGGCACTCCAGAGGCTGAGGTGGGAGGATTGCCAGAGCCCACGATTTCGAGGCTGGCGGTGAACGACAGTTGTGTGCCCGTGCACCAGCCTGGACCACACAGCCAAACCCTGTCTCCAATAATATTAGAATCATATACAGATTCTCAACTGCACATGGTATGTTCAATGGGCGTCTGGCTTTAGAGCCAGAAAAAAAATGACACTGGGGGTGAAGAAATGTCCATGGGTGAGGCATCTGTCCCCATCCTTTCTTGGCATAAGATCGTCATTGCTGAGTCAGAGGGCTGGCCTGCCTGGGGCACATTTATCACCCCAGAGAGTAGAGCCGGCAGGAATCCCACCAGGGAGACTTGAGAACCCCAACACTAAAGCGGGGGCAAGACATTTTTGGGGAGTTGGGACTGGAAAGTGCCAAGCTTGGGGGACCCTCATGTCTGGGAGGTGGGGAGGAAGGACTGAGGACTGAAGGTTTGCAGGCAAATGGATTTCTTTGTTGATTTAGATTTCTTTCTTTCTTTCTTTCTTTCTTTCTTTCTTTCTTTCTTTCTTTCTTTCTTTCTTTCTTTCTTTCTTCCTTTCCTCACTAGGGTTCCCAGGCTGCTCTCAAACTACCCAACTCAGGTCATTGTCTCGGCCTGGACCTCCTAAACTGCTGAGATTACATACTTTCCATTAGGTCAACATCCTGTTTTTCAGGCCTGGTCTTGAACTCTGGCCCGGAGTCAATTCTAGTGCCGAGGCCTGCCCTCACACAAGGTTTTCTGGGTTTTGATTGGGGTTGAGGTGGGGGCTTGCTATGGTGTCCAGCCTGGTCTCTAGCTCCCAGGCTCCGGCCATCTTCCCTTCTTGGCCTCAACAAGTGGCCCGGGAGACAGGCATGTGTCACCCGGCTGTCACCGCCTCCCCAAAGGTTTGAGAGTAATGCCCTCAATTTCCCTGAGCCGACTCCTGAGATAAGCGAGTAGGTTCACACTGGGGAATGATTCAAGTGGAGGGGTATGTGCCCTAGCAGTGACACGCCCCTGCACCAGTCATTCCCCCAGGGGATGGCTCAGCAGGCAACTCTGGCCACCGTCTCTGGGATCCCAGGTCATCAGAAGTGAGTGGGCCACACGGTGGGACTCCAAGAGGGGTGTGGAGGCTGAGCAGGGGGCCTCATGCCAGTCATCATGACACTATGGGAGGCCAAGGTGAGAGGATGGCCTGAGCCTCTCTGTTCGAGACCGGCCTGGGCCCCATGGTGAAAAGTCATCTCTACAGAAGCCAAAATAAATGAATCAAGTATGGTGGTGCACACATGTAGTTCTGCACACTCAGGAGGCAGCTTCAGGGGTTTCACCAGACCCAAGCCAGTGTAGGCCATGGAGACCGAGAGTGGGCCCCTGCATTCCGGCCTGGGCATCAGAGTGGGACTCTGACTCAGAATAATAATACCAACCACCACCACCACCACCACCACCACCACCACCACCACCACCAGCCGTGTCACCCAGAGCAAGGATTCACCCTCAGGGATGTGACAATTAAAGGAACTATCCAGCCTGCCATTCATGGGAGATTTCAAAGGTGGCCACCAGACAATTCAGACCCATGCCTCTGGCAACATGCTGCTGAAGGCCTGCCTCCACCCTCCACATGTGCCCTATGGCAAGGAGGCAATTGAGCTCAAGGAACAGAAAACCCCGAGCTAGGGTGGCCATTGGGCAGAGAGTAATTAAGACAGTCCAGCAATGCCACGGCCTGCCCAGGCTCTGGTCACCCTGTCTGACACCCTTGGGCGTGGGGAGGGCCCCTTCTTCTCCCGATCACTACATCCTCCCTTGCCCAGGCGGACCTTTCCCTGGGAGCCGAGGATGCCCATCATGACGCAGGTGGAAGACTTGGTTTTGGCACCGGAGTCTCCATCGTCCAGGCTGGAGGATGGCGCCATGATAGTGGCTCCCAGGGTTCTTGACATGAGGGGCTCATGTGGTCCTCCTGCCTCAGCCCCTGAGCAACTGGGAGTCCAGGGGCCACCACACCTGACTAGATTTTGGGGAATTCTCGCCGAGACAAGGTCTGACCATGTCATCTGAGCTGGTCTCTGACCCCTTCTCCGGCAGCCTCCTGCCTCGGCTTCCCAGGACACAGGGCTGATGGACATGACCCACAGAGCCCAGCCTGAACTCACAAGTTTAGTCAGCAGGGGTGGCATAAAGGAACACCCTAGGATGGAGACCACTGCATCCCATGTAGCCAGAACCATGGGTGTCACCATGTGCAACTCCAGTATTTGCATTATGGGAAGCGATGAGGTCTCCATAAGTTACCCAGGCGGCTCTCAAACTCCTGGGCTCCAGTGGTACCCTGCCTCAGGCTCCCAAAGTCACAGCTCGATTGTCTGCCAATGCACCATCTTTTGGGAAATCTAGGCACAAGACTGGGGCCTCCTTCTCAAATGATCTCTATCTGCTCACGATGATCCCAACTCCGTACACAACTGGATGATCTTTTTTTTCCTTTTTCCTTTTTTTTCTTTGAGTTGGAGTCTCACTCTGTCCCTGAAGATAGAGGGTGATGGTTCGATACTGGCCACCACAGCCTTGGCCCGCCAGGCTCTGGCGAGACTTCACTGACCTTCTTGAGGAGCCCTAATGACAGAAGTGTGCCACCACACCCACCTCAGTTGAGATGGAGGGTATAGAAGAGGTCTCGCCGAGTTTCCCGGGAGGGTTTCTGCCCGTGGGCTTGGGTTGGCTGCTGGTCTTGACCACCCAAATCTCTGGGATGATGAGGCTCAGCCCCCTAGCCCAGCCTCGATCCTTTGTCAAAAACGAACCAGAAGGCCTAGTGTGATGGCCCATGACTGGAATACCAGCAATCTGGGAGGGTGAGGCAGAAGGATGGCTGGAGTTAAGGAGCCCAAGGCCAGCCCATGTCATGGAGAGAGACTCTGTGTTCACTCCCATCCAAACAGGTGTTCTGGGGTCGTGGTGCCCATCATCCCTGACACTCCCGAGATTGAGCCTGGGGAATCGCCAGAGCCCACAATTTGGAGGTTGGCAGTGAACAAAGGTCATGTCCCCAGGGCTCAGCCTGGGCCAAAGAGCCAGACCCTGTCTAGAAGACAGAATCTTACAGAAATTCTCAACTGGGCATGGTGTGTTCACAGGGCGACTGGCTTCAGAGCCAGGAAAAATGGGATTGGTGGCAAAGAAATGTTTTCGGGTGCAGACTATTCCCTGGGGAACTGGGGATATCCATTGTGACACATGTGGAGGGATCTTTTTTGTCACTGGAGTTTTGGTCAGCTGGGCTAGGGCACGGCAGTATGATCGTGGCTCCCTGGGCATCGACGTTCGTGGCTCAGGTGGTCTTCCCTCCTTGGCACCCAAGCAGCCGGGACTCCGGGGTCCACCACGTCTGACTCGATTTTTGGGACCTCTCACCGAGGCAGGGTCTGGCAATATCGCCCAGGCTGGTCTCCAAACGTTGGTCTCATGCAGACTCCCTCTCCAGACTCCAAGGGTGCTGGGCTGATGGCCATGAGCCATGGTTCCTGAACTGGACTCGCACGTCCTGTCAGAGGGGCGACACAAGGAAACACCCTGGGATGGAATCCATAGCATCCCATGTAGCTAGGACCGTGGCCGCCACCACCCATGACTTCATTCTTTGTGTTCTGGGGGATGATGGGGTCTCACTATGTGTCCCAGTCTGGTCTCAAACTCCAGGGCTCCAACGGTGCCCCACCTCAGCCTCTCAAAGCCACATCCTGATTGTCTGCTGATCAAGGGTCTTTCGGGAACTCTTGACCAAAACTGGGGCCTCCTTGCCAAATGATCTCTGTTCATGATGTTCAAAACACCATACACAAATAGATGTTATTATTCTTTTTCCTTTTTTCTTTGAGTCGGAGTCTCACTCCATCTCTTAGGCTGGAGGGCAGTCACCCTCCCCTGGCCACCACAGCCTCGGCCCACTGGGCTCCAGTGAGCCTTTTCCTAGCCTTCTGAGGAGACAGAATGCCAGCCACGTGCCACCACACATGGCTCATTAAGGAAGGAGGGTAGATTCGAGGTCTCGCTGAGGTGCCTGGTCAGGTCTCGGCCTGCAGGATCAGGCCAACAGCTGACCTCGGCCTCCCAACACATTGGGATCATGAGGCTGAGCCCCCAAACATAATCTTGATCCTTCATCAAAAATGAACCAGAAGACCTGGGGTGGTGGCCCATGCCTGAAATCCCAGTGCTCTGGGAGGCTGAGGCAGAGAGTTGGCAGGAGCCTAGGAGCCCAAGGCCAGTCCAGGTAACACAGGGAGACCCCATCACTGCACCCATCGTAACATGGGATCTGGGGTCGAGATGTCAGTCGTCCCAGCCACTCTGGAGGCTGAGGCGGGAGGATGGCTGGAGCTCAGGATTTTGAGGCTGTTGCTGAATGACGGTTATGTCCCTGGGCCCCAGCCTGGGTCACAGAGCAAGACCCTGTCTCCAAAAAAATCAGAATCATACTATTCTCAACTATGCGTGGTGTGTTCACAGGGTGACTGGATTTAGAACCAGGAAAAATGGGATTGGTGGGGAAGAAATGTCCCGGGTTAGGGATGTTTCCCTGGCCTTTCTTGCTGGATGGTCCTCTTTGTTGATTTGGATGGTCGGCCTACCTGGGGTACATTTCTCACCTCGGAGAGGAGAGCCTGCAGGAACCCAGCCAGGGAGCCTTGGGAACTCAGGCACCAAAGTGAGGCAGCCATTGGGGGGGTGGGGTTGGAAGGTGCCAAGCTTGTGAGACCCTCACATGTGTAGGGGCGGAGGGGGAAATGTGTGATGGCAGTTGATTTTCCGGAGAATGGATTTCTTTCTCTCTTTCTTTCCTATTTTTCTTTCCTCACTAGATTGTCCAGGTTCTCAAACTGCTCAACCTGGGCTATCCTCTTGGCCTGGGCCTCTCAAACAGCTGCAATCACAGGCTTTCCATGTGTTTTACATCCTGGTCTTCCTGCCTGGTCTTGAACTCTGGGACAGAGGTGATCCTCCCACCGAGGCCTGCCCTCAACCTAGGTTTTCTGGGTTTTGCTTTGGGTCAAGGTGGGGGCTTGCTATGGTGTCCAGTTCGGACTCAAGCTCCCGGTCTTGGGCCATCATGACATCTCAGTCTCCCTGAGTACCAAGCAGACAGGCATGGGTCACCCACAAATGTTTGAGAGTCACGCTCACCCTTTCACCAAGGCAGTCCCTGGGAGGAGCAAGTGGGTCCACTCTGGGGAATGAAGTGGAGGGAGGGGTGGGTGCCCCACCAGAGACACGCCCCTGCACCTGGCATTCACCCCAGGGAGGGCTCAGTGGGCACCTGTGGCTTCCCTCTCCATAGTTTCGGGTCTTTGGAAGGGCGCGGGCCTCACTGTGATGCACCGAGAGGGGTGTGGATGTAGGGCGTGGGGGCTCTTGCCTGTCATTCCAACAATCTGGGAGGCAGAGGTGAGACAATAGCTTGAGATCCCGGTTTTGAGACCAGTCCGGGCACCTTGGGGAGACCTTGTCTCTAGAAGAAGCCATAAAAATGAGCTGAGCATGGTGGAGCATCTCTGTCATTCCAGTCACTCCAGAAGCCGTGGCAGGAGGTTGGCTGGACCCCAGATGGTGGAGGTTGTGGTGGGTGAGAGCGCACCCTGTACTCCTGCCTGGGTGACACAGTGAGACTCTGACTCAGAATAATAATACGATCCACCACCACCATCACAACTACAGGCCAGGCTCAGGGGAACAGCCTGGCATCACAGTACTTTGGAGGCCCAGGTGAGTGGACGGTCTGAGGCTGCAAGTTTGACAACTGCCTGAGACATGGGTTGAAACCTTGTCTCATCCATCAAATATAAATCCAAAGATTAGCCGGGCATGGTGGTGCAGTCCTGTGGTTCCAACCATTCAGGGGTCCATGGCAGGAGGATTGCCTGGGCCTGACAGGTGGACACAGCGGTGGCCCTGAGCATGCCCGTGCACTTCATCCAGGGTGACAGAGCAGGATTCTGACTCCAAATAATAATAATCACCTCCACAACCACCACCACCACCACCCCTACCACACAGTGCAATGTGTCACCCTCAGGGATGAAAGAGGAAAAGTCACTTTCCGGTGTGTTGTTCAAGGGAGGTATCAACGGTGGCCACCAGGCATGTCCATCCAGAGCATATGGCCAGGCGCCCCAGAAGACCTGCCTCAACACTCCATACTCGTGCCCCACTGCAAAGATGTGTGTGTGTCATGGAACAGGCAGCACAGAGCTAGGGCAGCCATCAGGATCAGCATGATTAAGGTGGTCTGGCAATGCCACAGCAAGCCCCGAGTTCAGATGCCATGTCTTCCACCTTCGGGTGGGAGGAGGGCCCCTTTCTCACCCGATCACTTAATCTTCCCCAGCCCATGCAGACCATTCCCTGGGAAGCTGCGGACACCCGTCTTGATGCACATGGGAGGTGTCTGTTTGGTGCCGAGTATGTGTCCGATGGGCTGGGGTACATCAGCATGACATGGCTCCTTGTACCTCAAGCTGTGGGGCATAGGAGATTCTCCTGCCTCAGTCCCCAAGCAATCAGGACTCCAGGGGCCACCATGCTTGACTCAATTATGGGGACCGAGACAAGGTCTGGCCACGTCGCCTGGCTGGTCTCTGACCCCTGGGCTGGTCTCCTACCCCTGGACTCAGGCAGCCTCCCTCCTTGGCCTCCCAGGGCAGGCGACTGATGGTCGTGTGTCATGGTGCATGTCCTGGACATGCTCATTCTGTCTGTGGGGACATGCAAAGCAACGCCCATGGACAGAGGCCACCACCACCATGCAGTCGGGAACGTGGATGACTGCCATGTACGACTCCAGTGTTTGCGTTACGTGGAGTGATGAAGTATACCACATGGCCCAGGTTGATCTTGAAATTCCGGGCTCCAGTGGTCCCCCTCCTTAGGCTCCCAAAACCACAGCCCGATTGAGTGCCAATCCATCGCATTTCAGGATCTCTTGGCCAAAGTCTGGGGCCTGCTTTGCAAAGGATCTCTGTCTGCTAACGATGATCCCAACTCCATAGACAAATGGATGCCCTTCTCTTTTTTTCCCCTTTTTTCCTTTTATTCTTGAGTCAGAATCTCACTCCATAGAACAGGCTGGAGGGTGGAGGCTCGCTCACGGCCACCGCAGCCTCAGCATGCCAGGCTCCAGCAAGCCTTTCCCCATCCTTCTGTGAAGCAGTAATGACAGGTGCGTGCCACAACACCCGGTTCATTTGGGATAAACGGTAGAGATGAGCTCTCGCCAAAGTTGCCCATGTGGGTTTTGTCTCATGGGCTCAGTTTGGCTGCTGGCCTCAGTTTCACAAAACACTGGGATGACGAGGCTAAACCACAGAGCCCAGTCTCTATCCTTCATTGTAAACAACCCAGAAGGCCTGGTGTGGGAGCCCAGGCCTGGAATCCCAGTGCTCTGGGAGGCCAAGGCTGGAGGATGGTTGGGGTCTAGGAGCCCAAGACCCACTATGACCAGGCAGGGAGAACCCCTTTCTGCACCCATTCCAGCAGGTGATCTGGGTTTGAGGTGCCCATCGTCCCAACACCTCCGGAGGCTGTGGTGGGAGTATCACCGGAGTTTGTGATTTCAAGGCTTGTGATGAACAACAGCCATGTCCCCAGGTCCTAGCCTGGGTCACAGAGCCAGACCTTGTTTCCATAAACATCAGAATCGCATACAGATTCTCAACTGCATGTGGTGTGTTCACATAGCGAATGGATTTAGAGCCAGGAAAAATGGGATTGGGGAGAAGATATGTCCTTGGGTGAGGGATGTGTCCATGACCATTCTTTGCTGAGGGTCTCATTGTCGAGTCAGTAGGTTCAGCATGCCTGGGGCACATTTCCCACCTCAGAGAGGAGAGCCAGCAGGAACCCAGCCAGGGAGCCTTGGGAATTACCGCACCAAAGTGAAGCAGCCATTGGGGGAGGTTTGGGGCTGGAAGGTGGTGATCTTTGGGGATGCTCACATATGGGGGAGCCAGGGGGGGAAGAGCTGAGGGCAGAAAGATTGCAGAAGAATGGAATTCTTTCTTTTTCTTTTCCTTCCTTCCTTCCTTCCTTCCTTCCTTCCTTCCTTCCTTCCTTCCTTCCTTCCTTTCCTTCCTTCCTTCCTTGATTAGATTGCCCAGGTTGCTCCCAAACCATCCAATGCCATGGTCAGCCTGGGTTCCAGACGGCCTGTCTACCACCTTTGGGTGGGGGGAGAGCCCTTTTTCTCCCAAGCACTCCATATTCCCACACCCACGCAGTCCTTTCCCTGGAGAGCAGTGGAAGCAGTTCACGACGCACGTGGGAGGCATCTTTTTTGTTGCCAGAGTCTCCGTCTCCTGGGCTGGGTGCACCAGCACTATCGTGGCTCCCTGAGCTTCAATATGTGGAATGGAGAAGGTCCTCCTGCCTCAGGCCCCAAGCAGCCAGGTCTCCAGGGGCCATGATGCCTGACTCGATTTTGGGGGCCTCTCACCAAGACAAGGTCTGGCCACATCGTCGAACTGGTCTCCAACCCCTGGGACCAGGTAGCCTCCTGTCTTGGCCTCCCAAGTTGCGGGGATGATGGCCATGAGCTATGGTGCCCTTTCTGGACTTGCACATTCTGTTGGCAGGAGTGATGCAAAGGTATGCCCCTGGAGGGAGGCCACCAAATCCCGTGTAGCCAGGACTGTGGACACCACCATGCATGACATCAGTGTTTCCATTATGGGGTGTGATGAGGTCCTGCCAAGTGTCCCAGGCTTGTCTCCAACTCCCGGGCTCCAGCGTTCCCTGCCTCAGTCTTCGAAAGCCACAGTCTGATTTTCTGCTGATCCACTGTATTTCAGGAACGCTAAGCCCAAGACTGGGGCCTCCTTCACAAATGTTCTCTTTCTGTTCACGATGATCCCAACTCCATACACAAATGGATACTCTTCTTTTTTCTTTTACATTTTTATTTGAGTCAGAGTCTCACTCCGTCACCCAGGCTGGAGGGCAGTGACTCGCTCCTGGCCACCGCAACTTCGATACATCAGGCTCCAACAAACCTTTCTCCAGCCTTCTGAGGAGCTGTAATGATAGACCCATGCCACCAAGCCTGACTCGTTTAGGATCGAGGGTAGAGACGAGGTCTCGTCAAGGTGCCCAGGCAGGTCTCAGTCCATGGGCTCAGGCCAGCCACTCCCCTCGACCTCCCACAGTGCTGGAATGATGAGGCTGAGCCCCCGAGTTTGGCTTTGATCCTTTGTTGAAAATGAACCAGAAGACCTGGCAAGGTGTCCCCCACATGAAATCCCAGTGGTCTGGAAAGCCGAGGTGGGAGAATGACTGGAGTCCAGGATCCCAAGGCCAGCCAGGGTCATGAGGGAGACCCCTTCTTCTCTGCACCCTTCTAAACAGGGTATCTGGGTTCGAGGTGCCCATCATCCCACAAACTCTGGAGGCTGATGCAGGATGATCACTGGAGTGCGCAATTTCGAGGCTGGCAGTGAATGACAGTTGTTTCTCTGGTACACAGCCTGGACCATAGAGCCAGACCCTGTCTCCAAAAACATCAGAATCGTACACAGATTGTCAGCTGAGTGTGGTTTTTTCACAGGGATACTAGCTTTACAGCCAAGAAAATTGGGATTGGGGGAAGAAATGTCCCTGGGTAAGGGATGTGTCCCTGGCCTTTCTTGACCTAAGGTCCTCATTGCTGAGTCAGAGGGTCAGCCTGCCTGGGGCACATTTCACACTTTGGAGAGGAAAACTGGCAGGAACCCGGCCAAGGAGCCTCAGGAAATCCTGCACCCAAGTGGAGGAAGTCATACAGGGGTGTTGGGGCTGGAAGGTGCCAAGCTTTGGAACTCTCACGTGTGGGGGGACTTTGGGGGAAGTACTGAGGGCATAAATTTACAGGAGAATGGATTTTTTTCTTTCTTTGCTGCTCTCGAACCTCCCAACTCTGGCCATCCTCTCGGCTTAGGCCTTCCTAAACTGCTGTGATCACTGACTTTCCATTTGGTCAACATCCTGGTCTTCCTGCCTGGTCTTGAACTTTGGGCCATAGGTGATCCTCCCCCAGAGTTCTGCCCTTAACCAATGTTTTCTGCATTTTGCTTGGGGTCGTGGTGGGAGCTTGCTATGGTGACCAGCCTTGTCTCGAGTTTATGGGCTCTGGACATCATCCTGTCTCAGCCTCCTCGATTGCTGAGGAGATAGGCATGAGTCATCCAACTGTCCCCACTTCCCCGAAGGTTTCAGAGTCATACCTTCCCTTTCTCCAAGGTGGTACCTGGGGAAAGCTAGCAGGTGCACCCTGGAGAATGAAGCAGGCAGAGGGTTTCTGCTCCAGCAGAGACACACCTACCCATGATGAGGGCTTTGCTGGTGACTCCGGCTGTCCTCTCTGGGGTCCCAGGTCATTGGAAGGGAGTGAACCTTGTGGTGGGGCTCCAAGACGGGTGTGGAGGCCAGACGCAGTGATTACACCTGTCATCCTGGTGCTCTTGGAGGCCGAGGGAAGAGAATGACCTGAACCCCCAGGTTTCGAGACAAGTCTGGGTTCCTTGCCGAGACCGCACATCTACAAGAAGCCAAAAAATGAGTCAGGCATGGTGGCACACGCCTGTTGTTCTGGCCACTTGGGAGGCTGCAGTGGGAGGTTCGCTGAAGCCCAGTCGGTCTAGGCTGTGGTGGCCGAGAGCAGGCCCCTTTGTTCTGGCCTGTGCGACAAAGTGGGACTCCAACTTAGAAAAATAATATCAACCACCACCACCACCACAAACACAGGCTGGCCTCAGGGGCTCAGCCCGGCTTCCTGGCCCTTCAGAGGCCCAGGCAAGTGGACAAAATTGACCAGCGGGTTTGACTCCAGCCTGGGACATGGGGCGAGACCACGTCTCGGCCATCAAAAATAAATCCAAAGATTAGACAGGGAGGGTGGCACAGGCCTGTGGTGCAGCCACTCTGGGTGCCGAGGTGGGGGGATCGCTTGAGCAGCCAGGTGGAGTTCTAGGTGGCCGAGAGCATGCTCCTGTGCTCTGGTCTGGGTGTCAGAGTGGGATTCAGACTCCAAATAATAATCACCACTCCCATCCCCATCACCATACATGACACATAGCACGAGGAGTCATGCTCAGGGATGGGAGAGGAAAAGGCACTTTCTGGGCTATCATGTGAGGTTTCAAAGGTGGCCACCAGGCATGTCCCTCCCATGCCTTTGGCCACACGACCCAGAAGGCCTGCCTCCACCCTCCACACTCGTGCCCCACAGCAAAGACGTGCATGAGCTCACAGAACAGACGGTCCTGAGTTAGGGTGGACATTGGGCATAGTGCAATCAAGGTGGTCCAGCAAAATCACAGCAAGCCAGGATCTGGAGTCCCTGTCTGTTGCCTTTGGGTGGGGGGAGGACTCCTTCTTCTTTCTATCATTCCTTCTTTCCCCGCCCATGCGGATGTTACCCTTGGGAGCCGTGGACGCCCATGGAGATGCATGTGGGAGGGGTCTTTTTTGTTGCTGGAGTCTCTGTCAGGCAGGGTGTGGCACGGCGGCACAACCTTGGCTCCCTGGACCTCATTCTGTGAGGCTCAGGAAGTATTACCCCATCTAGTCCCAGGTAGCCAGTACTCTGGGAGCTACCACACCTGACTCGATTTTGGGAAACTCTCACCAAGATGAGCTCTGCCCATGTCGCCCAGACGGGTCTCTAACCCCTAAGCTCAGGCAGCCTCCCACCTTATCCTTCCAGGACATGGGACTGATGACTCTGTGCCATGATGCCTGACCTGGACTCACACGTTCTTTCTGCGAGGGCAATGTCAAGGAATGCCCCTGGATGGAGGCCACTGCATCCCGTGTAGCTGGGACCATGGGCAACACCACATGCAACTACACTGTTTGCATTACAGGGAGCAATGAGGTCTCGCCACGTGGTCCAGGCAGGTCTCAAACTCCCGGGCTCCAGCGTTCCCCCACCTCGGTCTCCCAAAGTCAGAGTCTGATTTTCTGCCAATTCACAATCTTTTGGGAACTCTGGGCTGAAGGCTGGGGCCTTATTCCCAAATGATCTCTGTCTGTTCACATTGATCCCAGCTCCATACACAAATGGAGGCTACTCTTTTTTTTACCTGTTTCCTTTTTTCTCTTTGAGTTGGTGTCTCACTCCATCGCCTAAACTGGAAAGCAGTGACTTGCTCCTGCCACAAAAACCTCGGCACGTTGGGCTCTGGTGAAACTTATCCCTGCTTTCCACAGGGTCGTAAGGACAGGCATGCACCACCATGTCCTGCTCATTTGGGATGGATGGTAGAGAGGACGTCTTGCTGAGGTGCGTGGGTGGGTCTTGGCCCACAGGTTCAGGTCAGCCACTGGCTCATCCTCACAAAGCACTGGGATGATGAGGCTAAAACCTCAAGCTCGGTCTCGATCCTTTGTCGAAAATGAACCAGCCAGCCTGGCATGGCAGCCCACGCCTGGATTCCCAACTTTCTGTG
>NW_007233615.1:20496-21188 GCF_000164805.1 Carlito syrichta | reverse complement strand
GGTCGAGGTGCACATCATCCTGGGCACTCTAGAGGCTGAGGTGAGAAGATCGCCGGAGCTTGCAATTTCGAGGCTGGCAGTGAAAAATAGTCATGTCCCTGGGTCCCAGCCTTGGGCAACAGAACCAGACCCTATCTCCAAAATCATCTGAATCTTACAAAGATTCTCAACTGCGTGTGGTGTGTTCACAGGATGACTGGATTTAGGGGCAGGAAAAATGGGATTGATGGGAAGGAAATGTCCCCGGTAGAGGATGTGTCCCTGGGCTTTCTCGGTGGAAGGTCTTCAATGTCAAGTCGGAGCGTCAACCTGCCTGGGGCACATTTCACACCTTGAAGATGAGAACTGGCAGGAACCCGTCAGGGAGGCTTAGGAACTTCCACATAAAGTGGGGGCAGCCATTGGGTGGTCGTTTGGCCTTTTAAGGTGCCAAATTTGGAGGAACCTCAGATGTGGCAGGGCTAGGGGGAAGGACTGAGGGCAGAAGGTTTGCAGGTTAATGGATTACTTCCTTCCTTCCTTCCTTTCTTTCTTTCCTTCTTTCTTTCTTTCTTTTTTCTTTCTCTCTCTCTCTCTGTCTCTCTCTGTCTCTCACTCTCTTTCTTTCTTTTCTTCACTCTCTCTCTTTTGTTCCCTCACAAAGTAGTCCTGGTTGCTCTCAAACTGCCAAACTTGAACCTTCTTCTCAACCT
>NW_007233615.1:0-20476 GCF_000164805.1 Carlito syrichta | reverse complement strand
GGCGGCACAACCTTGGCTCCCTGGACCTCATTCTGTGAGGCTCAGGAAGTATTACCCCATCTAGTCCCAGGTAGCCAGTACTCTGGGAGCTACCACACCTGACTCGATTTTGGGAAACTCTCACCAAGATGAGCTCTGCCCATGTCGCCCAGACGGGTCTCTAACCCCTAAGCTCAGGCAGCCTCCCACCTTATCCTTCCAGGACATGGGACTGATGACTCTGTGCCATGATGCCTGACCTGGACTCACACGTTCTTTCTGCGAGGGCAATGTCAAGGAATGCCCCTGTTTGCATTACAGGGAGCAATGAGGTCTCGCCACGTGGTCCAGGCAGGTCTCAAACTCCCGGGCTCCAGCGTTCCCCCACCTCGGTCTCCCAAAGTCAGAGTCTGATTTTCTGCCAATTCACAATCTTTTGGGAACTCTGGGCTGAAGGCTGGGGCCTTATTCCCAAATGATCTCTGTCTGTTCACATTGATCCCAACTCCATACACAAATGGACGCTACTCTTTTTTTTACCTGTTTCCTTTTTTTTCTTTGAGTTTCTTTGAGTCGGAGCGTCAACCTGCCTGGGGCACATTTCACACCTTGAAGATGAGAACTGGCAGGAACCCGTCAGGGAGGCTTAGGAACTTCCACATAAAGTGGGGGCAGCCATTGGGTGGTCGTTTGGCCTTTTAAGGTGCCAAATTTGGAGGAACCTCAGATGTGGCAGGGCTAGGGGGAAGGACTGAGGGCAGAAGGTTTGCAGGTTAATGGATTACTTCCTTCCTTCCTTCCTTTCTTTCTTTCTTTCCTTCTTTCTTTCTTTCTTTTTTCTTTCTCTCTCTCTCTCTGTCTCTCTCTGTCTCTCACTCTCTTTCTTTCTTTTCTTCACTCTCTCTCTTTTGTTCCCTCACAATGTAGTCCTGGTTGCTCTCAAACTGCCAAACTTGAACCTTCTTCTCAACCTCAGCTTCCCAAACAGCTGTGATCACAAGCTTTCCATTTGGTTGGTATCCTCATCTTCCTTCCTGGTCTTGACCTCTGGGCCTGAGGTGATCCTCCTGCAGAGTCCTGCCCTCACCCCAGGTTTTCTGGGTTTTCCTTGGAGTCAAGGTGGGGACTTGCTATGGTGTCCAGCCTGGTCTCAAGCTCCAGGTTTCCAGCCATCTTCCCATCTCAGCATCCCCAAGTGAGGAGACAGGCGTGGGTCATCTGGCACTCTCTGCCCCACTGAAGGTTTGAGAATCATGCCCTCCCTTTCCCTGAGACAGCCCCTTGGAGGATAGAGTGGTTCCAACCTGGGGAATGAGGTAAGTGGATGGGTGGTGCCCCGGCAGAGACACACTTGTGTACCAGGCTCTTCCCCTGGAAATGACTCAGTGGGCAACCCTGGCTGCACTCTCTGGGATCCTGGGCCATTGGAAGGGAGCCAGACTCGTGGTGGGGACCCGTGGGGTGTGAAGGTCAGGTGCGAGTGCTCACACCTGTCATTCAGTCGCTCTGGGTGACTGAGGTGGGAGGATGGTCTTAGCCCCCTTATTCGAGACCTTGGTGGGACCTCATCTCTACAAAAACCAAAAAAAATGAGCCAAGCATGGTGGTGAATGCCTGTCATTATGGCCACTCAGGTTGCTGGGGTGGGACAATTACCGGAGCCCAGCCAGTGGAGACCATAGTGTCCGAGAGTGGGCCCCTGCACACCAACCTTGGTGACAGAGCAGGACTCTGACTTACAATAATAATAACAGCCACACCACCACCACAACCACAGGCTGGGATCAGGGTCTCAGTCTGGCATCCCCACCTTTTGAAGGCCCAGGCGAGTGGATGGCCTGAACCTATCGGTTCGACACCAGCTTGGAACATGGGGCAAGACTTCGTCTTAACCATCAAAAATAAATCAAAAGATTAGCCGGGCCTTGTGGCACAGGTCTCTGGTTCCAGCCACTTATGAGGCTGAGGTGGGAGGATCCACTAAACCCAGCAATTAGAGTCCACAGTGGGTGTGAGCATGCCCCTGCTATATGTCCTTGGAGAGAGGGTGGGATTCCAACTCCAAATAATAATCACCACCACCACCACCACCACCAACCCTGTCACACAGCACGAGGAGTCACGCTCAGGGATGGGAGAAGAAGAGGCATCTTCCGGCCTGTCATTCACGGGAGTTTGCATGGGTGGCCACCAGGCACGTTCATCCCATGCCTTTGGCCACATGCCCCAGAAGGCCTGCACCCACCCGGCACACTCATGCACCACAGTAAAGACATGTGTGAGCTCATGGAACAAATGACCCCGAGTTAGGGTGGCCATTGGGCACAGAGGGATCGAGACAGCCTGGCATTGCATGGTCAGCCAATGTTCGGGTTGCCCTGTCTGCCACCTTCACTCAGGGTTAGGGCCCCTTCCTCTCTCAATCACTCCATCGTCTCCTGCCCACACAGACCTTTTAATGTGGAGCCTTGGACTCCTATCATGACCCATGTGGGAGGCATCTTCTTTGTTGCTGTAGTCTCCAATGCCTGGGCTGGTGCTTGGTGGCATGATAGCTGTTCCTGGGGCTTCAACCTGCGGGGCTCATGGGGTCCTCCCCCCTCAGCCCCCGAGCAGCCGAGACTCGGGGGGCCAACATGCCTGACTCGATTCTGGGGAACTCTCACTGAGATGAGGTCCGACCAGGTCTCCTGAGCTGGTCTCCGACCTCTGAGCTCAGGTCACCTCCCACCTGGGCCTACAAGTGTGCAGGTCTGATGGCCGTGAGCTATGGTTCCTGGTCTGGACTCGCATATTCAGTAGATGGGGTGACACAAAGGAATGCCGGGGGTGGATGCCACCGCATCCTGTGTAGCTGGGACTGCAGATGCCACCACATGCAACTCCAGAGTTTGCCTACCATGGAGCGATGAGGTCTCACTACATGTTCTAGGCTGGTCATTTCTCCAAGGCTCAAACTGACCCTGGCCTCAACCTCACAAAACCACAGCCTGATTGTCTACCCATTCACCATTTTTCGAGAACTCTAAGACCAAGTCTGTATCATCATTCCCAAATGATCTCTGTTTATGATGATCCCAACTCCATACACAAACGAATGCTCTCCTTTTTTTATCCTTTTATCCTTTTTTTTCTTTGAGTCAGAATTTAACTCCATTGCCCAGACTGGAGGGTGTTGACTTTCTCCTGGCCACCACAGTCTCAGCCCACCAGGCTCTGCTGAGCCTGTCTCCACCTTCTGAGGAGTCAGAACGACAGGCACGCACCACCACACCTGGCTCTTTTGGGATGGAGGGTAAAGATGAGGTCTCACCAATGTGCCCAGGCGGTTCTCAGTCTGCAAGCTCAGGCCAGCCAGTGGTCTCAGTCTCACAAAGACCTGGGATAACAGCACTGAGTTCCCAAGCTCAGCCACAATCCTTTATCAAAAATGAAACAGAAAGCCTGATGTGGTAGCCCATACGTGGAATTCCAGCACTCTGGGTGGCTGAGGTGGGAGGATCATTGGAGTTCTGGAGCCCAAGACCAGCCCAGGCCATGCAGGGAGACCCCATCTCTGCACCCATCCAAACAAATGGTAATGTGTCGAGGTGGCCGCCATCCCATCCACTCGGAAGACTGACGGTGGTGGATCACCAGAGACTGCAATATCGAGGGTGCGGTGAACGCTGGCTGTGTCTCGGCCACAGAGCCAGACCCTGTCTCCAAAAACACCAGAATCGTATACAGATTCTGAACTGTGTGTGGTGCATTCACAGATCGTCTGGCTTTTGAGCCAGGAAAAATAGGATTGGGGGAAGAAATGACTCTGGGAGAGGGATGAGTCCCTGACCTTTCGTGGTGGTAGGTCCTTGTTACTGAGTCAGATGGTTGGTCACCCTAGGTCACAATTCTCACCTCGGAGAGGAGGGCCAGCAGGAACCCAATCAGGGAGCCTCAGCAACTCCCGCACCAAAGCAAGGGCAGCCATTGGGGATAATTGACGCTGGAATTTGCCGAGCTTGGGATACCCTCACATGTGGGGTTGGCAGGGGGGGAAGGACTGAGCACAGAAGGTTTGCAGGAGAATGGATTTCTTTCTTTCTTTCTTTCTTTCTTTCTTTCTTTCTTTCTTTCTTTCTTTCTTTCTTTCTTTCTTTCTTTCTTTCTTTTCTTTCTTCATTAGGTTGCCCAGGCTGCTCTCAAACTACCCAACTTGGGCCATCCTCTTGACCTGGGTCTCCCAAATTGCTGTGATCACAAGCTTTCCATTTAGTAGACATCCTGCTCTTACTGCCTTGTCTTGAACTCTGGGCTGGCGGCAATCCTCCTGCTGATACCTGCCCTCACTCAAGGTTTTTGGGATTTTGCTTGGGGTCGAGGTGGGGGCTTGCTATGGTGTCCAGTCTGGTATCGAGCTCCCAGGCTATGGCCATCTTCCCATCTTGGCCCTCCTGAGTCCTGAGGAGACAGGCATGAGTTGTCCTGCCATCCCTGCCCCCCCAAAGTTTTAAGATTCACGACCTCCCTTACCCTGGGGTGGCCCATGGGAACAGTGAGCATGTCCACCCTGGGGACTGAGGTGGGTGGTGGGGTGTGCAATCCAATGGAGACATGCCCAAGAGTCTGGCCCTCCCCTGGTGGAGGGTTTGGTGGGCGACTCTGACAGCACTCTCCAGGGTCCTGGGTCATTGGAAGGGAGTGGGCCTCATGGTGGGGACCCGAGATGAGTGTGGAGGCCAGGCACTGTGGTTCATGCCTATCATTCCAGCAATCTGGGAAGCCGAGCCCCCAGGCTCGAGACCACCCCGGGCACTTTGGCAAGACTTCGTCTCTACAAGAAGTCAAAAAAATGAATGGAGCATGGTGGCCCATGCCTGTTGTTCCGATCACTCAGGAGGAAATGGTGGGAAGACTTCAGAGGCCAGCTGGTGGAGGCTGCATTGACCGAGAGTGTGTCTCTGCGCACCAGCCTAGGCAAGAGAGTGGGACTCTGATTCAGAATAATAATACCAACCACCACCAAAACAGCACCCACAGGCCGGGCTCCGGGGCTCAGCTTTTCATTCCAGCCCTTCAGAGTCCCAGGCTAGTGGACGGCCTGAGCCTGCAGGTCAGACACCAGCCTGGAACATGGGGTGAGACCTCATCATGGCCATCAAAAATAAGTTCAAAGATTAGCTGGGCATGGTGGCATAAGCCTGTGGTTCCAGTCACTCAGGAGTCTGAGGCAGTAGGATTGCCTGAGTCTGGTAGGTGGAATTCAAGGTGGCCTTGAGCATGCCCCTGCACTCTGGCCTTGGCGATAGAGCAGGATTCCATCTCCAAATAATAATAATCACCTCCACCACCACCCCTGCCACCAAGAATGATGAATCACCCTCAGGGATGGGAGAAGAAAAGGCACTTTCCTGTCTCTCATTCGTGGGATGTTTCAAAGGTGGCCACCAGGCACTTCTGTTCCACGCCTTTGGTCATGTGCCCCAGAATGCCAGCCTCCACTCTCCACACACATGCACCACATAAAAGACGTGTGTGAGCTCACAGAACAGACAGCCCCAATCTAGAGAGTCCATTGGGCACAGAGAGATCAAGGCAGTGCTGCAATGCCGCAGCCAGCCCAGCTTACGGTCACCCTGTCTGCCACCTATGGGCAGGAGGAGGGCCCCTTACTCTCCAGATCACTCCATTGTGTCCTGCTTACGTGGACCTTTCCCTGGAGATCCCAGAACACCCATCGTGTTGCACGTGGGAGGCGTCTTTTTTGTCCCCTGCGTCTCCATCAACCAGGCTGGGGCACAGCAGCACGATAGTGACTCTTGGGGCCTCGAATTGCAGGCCTCAGGCAGTCCTACCTCCTTGGCCCCCAGGCAGCTGGGAACTGGGGCCCACCAAGGCTGATTCAATTTTGGAGACCACTAGGCATGATGAGGTCTGACCATGTCGCCTGGGCTGGTCTCCGATCCCTTGGCTCAGGCAGGAGATGATGGCCATGAGCCATGGTGCCCAACCTGTACTTGCATGTTCTGTCAGTGGGTGTGATGAAAAGGAACCCCCAGGATGGAGGCCATAGCATCCCGTGTAGCTGGGACCATCGTCGCCACCATGAGGACTCCAGTGTTTGCATTCCAGGGAGTGATGACGTTTTGCTACGTGGCCCAGTCTGGTCTCCAACTTCCAGGCACCAGTGGTCCCATGTCTTGGCCTCCCAAAGTCAGCATCAGATTGTCTGCCAATCCACCGTCTTTCAGGAACTCTAGACCCAAGCCTGGGGCTTCCTTCCCAAATGATCTCTGTCTGTTCACAATGATCCCATCTCCATACAAAAATGAATACTCTTCTTTTTCCCCTTTTTTACTTTTTCTCTTTGAGTCGGAGTCTCACTCCATGACCCAGCCTGAAGGGGAATGGCTCGCTCTGGGTCACTGCAGCTTCAGACTGCCAGACTCCATTGAGCCTTTACCCAGTCTTCCAAGGTACCGGAAGGACAGGCGTGCACCATCACGCCCAGGTCATTTGGGATGGAGGGTAAAGATGAGGTCTTGCCAAGGTGTCCGGGTGGTTCTTAGCCTGAGGTCTTGAACTGGCCACTAGCCTTGGCCTCCTTTAGTGTTGGGATGATGAACCTGATCCCCCAAGACCGGCCTCAACCCTTGGTCAAAAATGAACCAAAATTCATGGTGCAGCTCCCCACACCTGAAATCCCAGTGCTCTAGGAGTCTGAGGCGGGAGAATGGCTGGATCCTAGGAACCCAAGACCAGCCCAGGCCACACAAGGTGACCTCATCTCTGCACCCATCCAAACAGGGTGTCTGGGGTCGAGGTGCCCATCATCCCAGCCACTCTGGAGGTTGAGGCAGGAGAATCGCCGGAGCCCACAATTTTGAATGACGGTTGTTTCATCAGGTCCCAGCTTGTCACACAGAGCTGGACCCTGTCTCCAAAACCATCAGAATCTTACACAGATTCTCAACTGCACATGCTGTGCTCACAGGGTGACTTTCTTTAGAGCCAGGAACAATGGGACTGCGGGAAAGAAATGTTCCCGGGTGAGGGATGTGTCCCTGGCCATTCTTTTGAAGGTCCTCATTGCCGAGTCAGAGGGTTGGTCTGCCTGTGGCACATTTCTCATCTCAGAGAAGAGACCCAGTAGGAACCTGGCCGGGGTGGCTCAGGAACTCCTGCACCAAAGCGGGGTCAGCCATTTGGGGGAATTTGGGGCTATAGGCTGTTAAGTTGGGGGACTGTCACATGTGGGGGAGTTGGGCGGGGAAGCCCTGAGGTCAGACGATTTTCTGAAAATGGATTTCTTTCCTTCCTTCCTTCCTTCCTTCCTTCCTTCCTTCCTTCCTTCCTTCCTTCCTTCCTTTATTTCTTTCTTTTTCTTTCTTTCCTTCTATCTTGTCTTTTCTTTCCTCACTAGGTTGCCCAGGCTACTCTGAAACTGCCTGACTCGGGCAATCCTCTCAGTCCGGGCCTCCAAAAATGCTGTGATCACAGGCTTTCCATTGGGGCATCATCCTGGTCTTCTTGCCTGGTCTTGAACTCTGGGCCGGAGGCAATCCTTCCACTGTGGCCTGCCCTCGCCAATGGTTTTCTGGGTTTTGCTTGGGGTTGAGGCTGGGTTTTGCTGTGGTGTCCAACCTGGTCTTGAGCTCCCTAGCTCTGGCCATCTTCCCATCTTAGCCTCCTCGTGTGCTGAGGAGACATGCCTGAGTCACCTGGCAGTCCCCGCCCCCCATAGGTTTGAGAGACATCCTCCATTTCCCTGAGGCTCTTCCTGGGAGGAGCAAGTGGGTCCAACCTGGGGAACAAGGCGGGTTAAGGGGTGGGCGACCGGTGGAGGGAAGTGTCTGCGCCATTCACACATGCCAGTGAGGACTTGGCAGGTGACTTCAGTCAACCTCTCTGGGGTCCCAGGACTTTGCAAGGGAGCGGTGCTAGTGTTGGGTCCCAAGAGGGCTGTGGAGGCTAGGTGCATGGGCTCACGCCTGTCATCCCAGCTCTCTGGGAGGCTGAGGAGAGAGGATAGACTGAGCCCCTTGGTTCAAGATCTGCCCAGTCACCTTGGAAAGACCTCATCTCTACAAGAAGCCAAAAAAAAATGCCGAGCATGGTGGAGCAAGCCTGTCGTTCTGGCCACTTGGGAGGCCACACCAGGAGAACTGCTGGATCCCAGACAGTGGAGACTGCAGTGGCTGAGAGTGGGCCCCCGTGCTCTGGCCTTGACAACAGAGTGGAACTCTGACTCAGAATAATAATACCAACTACCATCACAACCCCAGGCCAGGCTCAGGGTCTCAGCCTCACCACCTTTGGAGGTCCAGGCGAGTGGATGGTCTATTCCTGCAGGTTGGAAATCAGCCTGGGACATGGGGGGAGACCTTGTCTCGGCCATCAATAATAAATCCAAAGATTTGCCAGTTGTGCTGGCGCAGCCCTGTGGTTCCAGCCACTTGGGGGGCTAAGGCGGGAGGATTGCCTTAGACCTGCAGGTGGAGTCTGTGGTGGCTGTGAGTGTGACCCTGTGCTCCAGCCTGGGGAAACAAGCAGGAGTCCTACTCCAAATAATGAAAAATCACCATCACCACCACCCCTGACACCCAGCGTGAATAGTCACACTCAAGGATGGGAAAGGAAAAGGCATTTTCTCACCTCTCATTTGTGGGAGGTTTCAAAGGTAGCCACCGGTCACATCTATCCCACACTTTTGGCTATGTGCCCCAGAAGTCCTGCCTCCACCCTCCACACTTGTGCCCCATTGCAAATAAGTGTGTGAGCTCATGGGACAGACGGCCCCGAGCTAGGGTATATATCAGGCACAGAGCGAGAAAAGGCAGTCTGGCAACACCTGGGACAGCCGTTTTCCAGTCGTCCTGTCTGTCACCTTCAGGTGGGGCGAGAGCCCTTTCCTCTCCCGATCACTCCATCGTCCTCCACCCACACATACCTTTACCTGGGGGTGACATGGACACCTGTCGTGATGCCTGTGGGTGGCCTCTTTTTGGTTGCCAAAGTCTCCATCAGCAGAGCTGGGGCATGGTGGCATGATCGTGGTTCCCAGGTCCTTGCCCTGCAGAACTCAGGTGGTCCTCCCACCTCAGACCCTGAACAGCTGGGACTCCGGGGGTCACCACGTCTGACTTTGTTTTGGGTACTTCTCACTGAGATGAGGTCTGGCCACATCGCCAGGGCTGGTCTCCGACACCTAAGCTCAGGCAGCCTCCCACCTCAGCCTCCCAGGGCATGGGACTGATGGTAGTGAGCCACAGTGTCTGGCCAGGACTTGCACATTCTGTGGCCATGGTTGATGCTAAGGAATACCCCAGGATGGAGGCCACCATACAGGAGTGTATCTGGGACCATCGGTGTCACCATGCACAACTCCAGTGTTTACATTTATGAGTGTGATGAGATCTCGCTACATGGCCCAGGCTGGTCCGAATTGTCAGTCTCCATCGGTCTCCTGTCTTGATCTCCCAAAGCCACAGCCCGATTGTCTGCCGATCAACCATCTTTTGGGAACTCTAGGCCCAAGGCTGGGGCTTCCTTCCCAAATGATCTTTGTGTATTCACAGTGATACCAACTCCATACACAAGTGAATGCTCTTCCTTTTTTTCCTTTTTTCCTTTTTTTTCTATTAGTCGAAGTCTCACTCTGTCATCCATGCTGAATAGTGGTGACTTGTTACTGGCCACCGCAGCCTCGGCTGCCGGGCTCCGGAGAGCCTTTCCCTGGCCTTACCAGGAGCCAAAAGACAGGTGGATGCCACCACATCCTGCTCATTTGGGTTGGAGGGTTAAGACAAGGTCTTGCCGAGGTGCCTGGGTGGGACTGCAGCTGTCCAGTGGCCTCGTCTTCCCAATGCGCTCTGATGATGAGTCTGAGCTCCCGAGCCAATGCTCAGTCCTTCATCAAAAATGAACAAGAAGTCCTGTCACGGTGGCCCACACCTGGAATCTCAGCACTCTGTGAGCCCAAAGCAGGAGGATGGCTGGATCCCAGGAGCCCAAGGCCTGCTCAGACGACCCAGGGAGACCCCATCTCTGCAACCATTCAAACAGGTTGTCTGGGGTCGAGGTGCCTGTTGTTCTGGCCACTCCAGATGCCAAGGTGTGAGGATCACCAGAGCCCACGAGTTTGAGGCTGGCCATGAGCGATGGCCATGTCCCTGGGCTCCAGCTTGGGATTCAGAGCCATACCCTGTCTCCAAAATCTTCAGAATCGTACACAGATTTTCATCTGCGCTTGGTGTGTTCACAGGTCGACTGCCTTTAGAGCCAGGAAAAATGGGATTGGAGAGGAAGAAATGTCTCCAGGTGAGGGATGTGTCCCTGGTCTTCCTTGGTGGATTGTCCTCATTGCAGAGTGAGAGGGTCGGCCTGCCTGGGGAACATTTCTCACCTCGGAGAAGAGAGTGGGTATGTACCCAGTCAGGGAGCCCTGGGAACTCTTGAACCAAAGTGGGGCAACCTTTGGGGGCCTTGGGGCTGGAAGGTCCCAAGCTTGGGGCACCCTCATATGTGGGGGGGGTGGGGGGGAAGGATTAAGGGCAGAAGATTTGCAGGAGATTGGTCTTTCTTTCTTTCTTTCTTTCTTTCTTTCTTTCTTTCTTTCTTTCTTTTCATTCCTCACTAGGTTGACCAGGTTTCTCTCAAACCTTCTGGCTGACCATGCTCTCGACCTGGGCCTTCCAAACTGCTGCGATCACATGCTTTCCATTTGGTCAACATCCTGGTCTTCCTGCCTGGTCTTGAGCTCTGGGTTGGAAGCAATTCTCCCACAGAAGCCTGCCTCCATCCAAGGTTTTATTGGTTTTGCTTGGGGACATGCTGTGGGCCTGCTATGGTGTCCAGCCTCGTCTTGAGCTCCCAGAATCTGGCCATGTTCCCATCTCAGCCTCCCCAAGTGCCAAGGAGATAAACGTCATTCACCCAGCCATCCCTGCCCCTCTGAAGGTTTGAGGGTCATGCCCTCCCTTTCCCCAAGGTGGCCCTTGGGAGGAGTGAGCCGGTCCATTCTGGGGAATGAGGCAGGTGGAAGGTTAGGCATCCTGGCAGAGACACACCCCTGCACCAGGTGCTCCCCAAGGGGAAGGTTCAGCAGGTGACTCTGGCTGCCCTCTCTGGGATCCCACATCATTGGTAAGGGGTGGGCTTTACTGTGGGGCTCCAAAAAGTTGTGGAGGCTGGGGGTGTGAGCTCACACCTGTCATCCTGGGGCTCTGGGAGGCTGAGGCAAGAGGATGGCCTGAGTCCCCATGTTTGAGACCAGCCCGGGCACCGTGGCGAGACCTCATCTCTACAAGAAACCAAAAAAAGAGCCAAATGTGGTGGCATACACCTGTCATTTCAGGCACTCAGGAGGCCATGGCAGGAGGATCACTGGAGTCCAGCGATGGACGATAGCATGTCCCTGTGCTACGGCCTGGGCAAGAGAGCGGGACTCCAAATTAGAATATTAATACCCATCACAACTACCACCACAACCACAGGCAAGGCACAGGGACTCAGTCTGGCAACCCAGTCCTTCGAGCCCCAGGAGATGGATGGTCTGAGCCTGCGTGTTAGACACCAGCCCATGACACAGGGTGAGACCACATCTCGGCCATGAAAAACAAATTCAAAGATTAGCCAGGCCTGGTTGTGAAGGCCTGTGGTTCCAGCCAATCAAAGGATCGCCTGAGGTTCCAATCAGTTGGAGGATCGCCTGTGGTTCCAGCCAACCGGAGGATCACCTGAGACTGGCAGGTGGAGTCCGCAGTGGCCTTGAGCATGCCCCTGCACCCCAGCCTGGGTGGCTGAGCAGAATTCTGACTCCAAATAATAATAATCACCACTGCCGCCACCGCCACCACCCCAGCCACCCAGCATGAGGAGTCACCCTCAGGAATGGCAGAGGAAAAGGCACTTTCAGGCCTGTCATTTGCAGGATGTTTCAAAGGTGTCCACCGGACACATCCAACATGCACCTTTGGCCACGTGTTCCAGAAAGCCTGCCTCAACCCTCCACACTCTTGCCGCACAACAAATACATATGCGAGCTCACAGAACAGACGGTCTCAAGCTAGGGTGGACATTGGGCATAGAGTGATAACGTCGGTTTAGCAATGCCACAGTCAGCCCAGGTTCCTTTTGCCCTGCCTGACACCTTCGGGGCAAGGAAGGGCTCTTTCCTCTCCTGATTGCTCCATTGTTCCCCTTCCAACCTGGACCTTTGCTGGGTTGCCGAGGACGCCTGTTGTGACTCACTTGGGGGCCGTGTTTTCAATGCCGGAGTCTCCTTTGGTTGGACTGGGGCACAGCGGCACGCTTATGGTTCCTGGGGTTTTGACCTGTGTGGCTCAGGTACTCCTCCTGCCTCGGGGCCCTAGCAGCCGGTACTCCAGTGGCAACCATGCCTGACTTGATTTTGGAGACCTCTCGATGAGATGAGGTCTTGGCACATTGCCCGGGCTGTTCTCTGACCTCTGGGCTCAGGCAGCCTCCCACTTCAACCTCCTAGGGCATGGGGCTGACGGCTGTGTGCCACAGTGCCTGACCTGGACTCGCACATTCTGTCAGTGGGGTGATGCAAAGAAATGCCCCAGAATGGAGGCCACCACAACCCGTGTAACTGGGACTGTGGGAGCCACCACAGGTGACTCCAGTGTTTGCATTCCAAGGAGCGATGAAGTCTCGCTACATGACCCAGGCTGGTCTCGAACTCCTGGGCTCTCACCTTGGCCTTCCAAAACCACAGCCCGATTGTTTGCCGATCCACCATCTTTGGAAACTCTAGACCAAAGACAGGTTCACTTCCAAATGATCTCTGTCTGTTCACAGTGATCCCAACTTCAAACACACATGGATGCTCTTCTTAATTTTTTTTTCCTTTTTTCCTTTGACTCAGAGTCTCACTCCATTGCCCAGGCTGGAGTGGTGAATCGCTCCAGGCCACTGCAGTCTCAGCCCAACGGGCTCTGGTGAGCCTTACCTGGCCTTCCCAAGAGCCGGAATGATGGGTGTGAGCAACCACACCCAGTTCATTTGGGATAGAGGGAGAGACGAGGTCTCGCTGAGGTGCCCAGGTGGGTCTCCACCCATGAGGTCGGCCGGACGCTGGGCTCAGCCTCCCAAAGTGCTAGGATGAGGAAGCAGATTGTGAGCCCGGCCTTGATCCTTCGTTGAAAAAACACCAGAAAACCTGGTGTAGTGGCCAATGACTGGAATCCCAGTGCTCTGGAAGGCCGAGAAGGGAGGACGACTTCAGCCCAGAGACCCAATGCCAGTCTGGGCCATGCAGGGAGACCCCTTCTCCCGACTCATCCAAAAAGGGGATCTGGGTCGAGGTGCCCATTGTCCTGGCCACTCCAGAGGGTGGGTTGGGAGTTTCACCAAACTGGTGATTTTGAGGCTTGCGGTGATCTGTGGTCATGTCCCTGTGTCCCAGCATAGGCCACACAGTGAGACCCTGTCTCCAGAAACATCAGAATCACACACAGATTCTCATCTTTGTGTGGTGTGTTCACAGAGTGGTTGGCTTTAGAGCTAGGAACAATGAGATTGTGAGGGAATAAATGTCCCCGGGTAATGAATGTTTCCCTGGCCTTTCTTGGCAGAAGGTCCTCATTGCGGAGTCAGAGGGTTGGCCTACATGGGGAACATTTCTCACCATGGAGAGGAGTGTTGGCAGGAACCTGGACATAGATGCTTGAGAACTCCCGCACCAAAACAGGGTCAGCCATTAGGGGTGTTGGGACTGGAAGGTGTCGAGCTTGGAGGACCCTCAAATGTAGGGGGTGTCATGCAAGGAAGGACTGAGGACAGAAGATTTGCAGGAGAATGGATTTTCTTCTTCTTTTTCTTTGTTTCTTTCATTTCTTTCCTCACTAGGTTGAGCAGGCTATTCTCAAACCACCTGACTCTGGCCATCCACTGGACCTGGGCCTCCCAAACTGCTGCAATCACAGGCTTTTCACTTGGTTGACATCCTGGTCTTCTTGACTCTTCTTGAACTCTGGGCTGGAGGCAATCCTTCCACAGAGGTCTGCCCTCACCCAAGGTTTTCTGGGATTGATTGGGGTTGAGTCTTGCTATGGTGTCCAAACTGGTCTCGAGCTCCTGGGCTTTGGCCATCTTTCCATCTCAAACTCCCCGATTGCCAAGGAGACAGGCATGAGTCTTCTGGCAATATCCACCCTGAAGGTTTGAGAGTCACAACCCCCCTTTCCCAGAGGTAGCCCCTGGGAGGAGCGAGTGGGTCCACCCTGGGGACAATGGGGGTGGAGAGTTAGGCACTCCAGCAGAGACACACACCTGAGCCAGATTTCCTCATGTGTAGGACTCAGGGGGTCACTCCGGCTGCCCTCTCCAGGGTCTTGGGTCATCGCATGTAGTGGGTTTCGTGGTTGGGCCCCGAGAGTGGGTGGATGCCAGTCAGGGGCTCACACCTGTCATCTCAGTGCTCTGGGAGGGTGAGGCTAGAGGATGACTGAGCCTCTGGGTTTGAGACCATCATGGGCACCTTAGAGAGACCTCATCTCCTCAAGAAGCCAAAAAAATAAGCTGAGTATTGTGGCACACACTTATCGTTCCGTCCACTCAGGAGTTCACAGCAGGAGGATCACTGGAGACCAGTCCATGTAGGATGCAGTAGCTGAGAGTTGGCCCCTGCGCTACATCCTGGCTGACAGAGTAGGATTCCAACTCAGAATATTAATACCAACCACCACCACCACCACAATCACATGTCAGGCTCAGGGGATCAGCCTAGCATCCCAACCTTTGGAGGCTCAGGTGAGTGGATGGCCTGAGCCTGCCTGCTCGACACCAGCCTGGGACATGGTGCGAGACCTCGTGTCATCCATCAAAAATCCAAAGATTAGTCTAGTGTGGTTGTGCAGGCCAGTGGTTTCACTCACTTGGGGGGCCGATTGGGAGGATCACCTGAGCCCAGCAGGTGGAGTCTGTGATGGCAGTGAGCAAGCCCCTGTATTCTACCTAGGTGAAAGAGTGGGATTCTACTCCAAATAACAATAATCACCACCACCACCATCCCTGCCAACCAGCATGAGGACTCACCCTCAGGGATGGGAGAGGAAAAGGAACTTTCCAGTATTTCATTTGCGGGAGGTCTTATAGTTGCCCACCAGGCACGTCTGTCCCACACATTCATCCACACACCCCCAAAAGGCCTTCCTCCATCCTCCACACTCATGCCCCACAGCCAAGACATTTGTGAGCTGAAGAAACAGAAGACCCTGAGATAGAATGGCCATCGGGCACAGAACGATTAAGGCAGCCCAGCAAACCTGCAGCCATTCCTGGTTCTGAACACCCTGCCTGCCACCTTCGGTGGTAGGGAGGGCCCTTTCTTCTGCAGTTCACTCCATCTTCTCCCGCCAATGCTGACCTTTCACTGAGGAGCTGTGGAGGCCTGATGAGTGCATGTTGGAGGCATGTTTTTTGTCTCCGGAGTCTCCTTCAGCCAGGCTGGGGCATGGCAGCATGATTGTGGCTCCCGGGGTTTCAATGTGCAGGACTCAGGCGGTCCTCACACCTTGGCCCACGTCAGCTGGGACCACGTCTGACTCAATTTTGGGGAACTCTTGCTGAGATGAGGTCTGGACATGTCTCCCAAGCTGCTCTCCAAACCCTGACTCAGGCAGCCTCCTGCCTTGGCCTCCCAGGGTGCAGGCTGTTGGCCTTGAGCCACAGTACCCAGCCTGGACTCACAAGTCCTGTCAGCAGGGGAAATGCAAAGGCATGCCTCGGGTTGGAGGCCACTGCATCCCATATAGCTGGGACCGTGGGTGACACCAAGTGTGACTTGAGCATTTGCATTCCAGGGAGTGACGAGGCCTCGCTAGATGGCCCAGGCTGTTCTAAATCCCGGGCTCCAGGGGTCCCCCACCTTGGCATTGCAAAGCCACAGTCTGATTGTGTGCTGATTCACCATCTTTCAGAATCTGTAGGCCCAAGAATCAGGCCTGCTTCCCAAATGATGTCTGTCCGTGATGATCCAACTCCATACACATATGGATGCTCTTCTTTTATTTCCTTTTCCTTTTTTCTTTGAGTGGGAGTCTCACTCTGTCACCCAGCCTGGAGGATTGTGAGCCTTTACTTGGACTTCTGAGGAGCCAGAAAGACAAGCACGGGCCACTACACCTGGCTCATTTGGAATGGAGGGTAGAGAAGAGATCTCACCGAGGTGCCTGAGCAGGTCTCGGCCAGAGGGCTCATTTCAGCTGCTGGTCTCAGCCTCCCAAAGCAATGAGATGATGAGATAGCCCCCGAACCTGGCCTCGATCCCTCATCAAAAACGAAACATAAAGCCTGATTCAGCGGCACACGCCTGGAATTCCCACACTCTGGGAGACTGAAGCAAGAATATGGAGGAGCCGAAGAGCCCAAGACCAGCCTAGGCCATGCAGGGAGACCACGTCTCTGCACCCATCAAAACAGGGGGTCTTGGTTGTTTCAGCCACCCCAAAAACTGAGGTGGGAGGATTGCCTGAGCCTGCAATTTTGAGACTGTCAGTGATCGATGGTCCTATCCCTGAGCCCCAGCCTGGGCCACGGAGCCAGATTCTGTCTCCAAAAACATCAGAATCGTACACAGATTCTCAAATGCGCATGGTGTGTTCACAGGGCAACTGGATTTAGAGCCATAAAAATGGGATTGGGGGTAAAGAAATGTCCCTGGATGAGGGATGTTTCTCTGGCCTTTCTTGGCGGGAGGTCCTGGTTGCAGAGATGGAGATTCGGCCTGCTTGGGGCACATTTCTCTCCTCGGAGAGGAGAATTTGGAGGAAACCGGCCAGGGAACCTCGGGAACTCCTGCACCAAAGTGGGACAGCCATTGGGGGGCTTGGGGCTGGAAGGTGCCGAGCTTGGGGGATCCTCACATGGGGGGATGGGGGATGAATGACTGTGGGCAGATGCTTTGCAGGAGAATGGATTTCTTTCTTTCTTTGTTTATTTATTTATTTATTTTCTTTCTTCACAAGGTTGACCAGGCCGCTCTCAAAACGCCCAACTCAGACCATTCTCTCTGCCTTGACCTACCAAACTGCTGCAATCCCAGACTTTCTATTTTGTCGACATCCTGGTCTTTCTGCCTGGTCTTGAACTCTGGGCCAGAGGCATTCCTCCCACTGACACCTGCCTTAAGCAAGGTTTTCTGGGTTTTGCTTGGGGTCGAGGTGGGGGTTTGCTATGGTGTCCAGCCTGGTTCGAGCTCACAGGCTCCGGCCATCTTCCTGTCTTGGCCTCACCGAGTGCCGAGGAGACATGCCTGAGATGCCTGGCCATCCCAGCCCCCCCGAAGGTTTGAGTCACGCCCTCCCTTTTCGAGGGGCAGCCCCAGGGAGAAGGTAGCAGGTCCACCCTGGAGAATGAGGTGGGAGGAGAGGTGGGTGCCCCGGTAAAGTCATGCTCCTAAGCACAACGATCCCTGGGGAGGGCATGGTGGGCAAAGCCAGCTGCTCTATACAGGGTCCCAGTGCATCAGAAGGGAGTGGAGCTCAGGTTGGGGGCCCGTTAGGTGTGTGTAGACCAAGCACAGGGGCTCACACCTGTCATCCTGGCAAACTGGGAGGCTGAGGCAAGAGGATGGCCTGATCCTCTGGGTTCGAGACCAGTTCAGAAACCTTGGTGAGACCTCATGTCTACAAAAAGACAAAAATATGAACCAAGTGTTGTGCTGCTCGGCTGTCATTCCAGTCACTCAGTAGGCCATGACAGGAGATCTGCAGGAGACCAGCCAGTGGAGGCCATGGTGGCCGAGAGTGGGCCCCTGGGCTCCGGCTTGGCTGACACAGTGGGACTCCAACTCAGAATATTAATACCAAGCACACTACAACCTCAGGCTGGGCTCAGGGGCTCAGCCTGGCATCTCAGCCCTTCAGAGGCCCAGGTGAGTGGACAACATGAGACTGCTGCTTTGACACCTGCCCAGGACATGGAATGAGACCTCATCTCGGCCATGAAAAATAAATCCAAAGATTAGCCAAGCATGATAGCACAAGGTATGGTTTCAGCCACTTGGAGGACTGAAGTGGAAGGATTACCTGAGCCCGGTAGGTGGAGTCCATGGTGGCCATTAGTGTGCCCATGCACTCTGGCCTGAGTGACAGAGCATGACTCCAAATCCAAATAATAATAATAATAACCACCACCACCACCACCACCACCACCACCACCACCACCCCTGCCACCCAGCATGAAGAGTCACCATGTGGGATGGGAGAGGAAAAGGAACTGTCTGGTCTGTTGTTCATGGGAGGTTTCAAAGATGTCCAAGGGGAATATCCGTCCCATGCATTTGGCCATGTGCCCCAGAAGGCCGTCCTCTACCCTCCACAACCGTACCACACAGCAAAGATGTGTGTGAGCTCACAGAACAGGCGGCCCTGAGCTATGGTGGCCATCAGGCACAGAGCAATCAAGGCAGGCTGGAACACCATGGCCAGCTCAGGTTCCAGTCGCCAGGTCTAAAACTTTGGGTGGCGGGAGGGCCCTTCATTTCCCAATCACTCCATCATCCCCTGCCCACATGGACTTTTCCCTGGTGAGTCCGGGACACCCATTGTGACGTTGTGGGAGGCGTCATTTTTGTTCACAGTCTCTGTCCACTGGACTGGGGCATGGCAGCATGATCATGGCTCCCAAGCCCTCGACCTGATGGGCTCAGGTGGTACTCCTGCCTGGGCCCCTGAGCAGCTGGGACTCCTGGTTCCACCATGCCTGACTCAATTTTGGGGACCTCTTGACGAGATGAGGTCTGTCCACATTGCCCAGGCTGGACTCCGACCCCTGGGTTCAAACATTCTCTCAACTCAGACTTCCAGGGTGTGGGGTATGGGGCTGAAGGCCATAAGCCATGGTGCCCGGCTTGGACTCGCACTTTCTGTCAGTGGCGATGATGTAAAGGAATGCCCCGGTATGGAGAGCACTGCATCCCATGTAGCCGGGACCGTGGGCACCACCACACATGCCACCAGTGTTTGCGTTCTGGGTAGTGACTAGGTATCAGTACATGTCCCAGGCTGGTCTTGAACTCCCAAGCTCCAGCAGTCTCCCACCTTGGCCTCCCAAAGTCACAGCCCTATTGTCTTCTGATCTGTTATCTTTGGGAAATTTTAGTCCGAAGCTTGGGACCTCCTTCCCAAATACTGTCTGTTCACTATGATCCCTACTCCATACACAAATGGATCCTCTTCTTTGTTTCCCTTTTTCCTTTCTTTCTTTGAATTGGATTGTCTCCATTTCCCAGGCTGGAGGTCAATGGCTGGTTCCCAGCCACTGCAGCCTCGGCCCACCAGGTAGCGGTAAAACTTTCCCCAGCCTTCTGAGGAGCCGGAAAGACAGGCATGCATCACCATGCCAGGGTCATTTGGGATGGAATGTAGAGACGAGGTCTCACCAATGTGCCCAGTTGGGTCTCCACCTGCAGGCTCAGCCCAATCACTGGCCTTGGCCTCCCAAAGCACTAGGATGACAAGGCTGAGCCCCTAAGCAAGGCCTCTATCCTTCGTCAAAAACGAACCTGAAGGCTTGGTGTGGTGGCCCATGCCTGGAATTTGAGCAATCTGGGAAGTCGAGGCAGGAGTATGGCAGGAGCCCAGGAGCCCAAGGCCAGCCTGGGCCACACTGTGTGACTCCGTATCCACACAAATCAAAACAGGGGGTTCTGGAGTCAAGGTGCACGTCATCCAGTCACTCCAGAGGCTGAGGAGGAAAGATCACCAGAGGCCACAATTTCGAGGCTGGCATGTGTCACAGAGCCAGACCTTGTCTCCAAAAACATCAGAATCACACACAGATTCTCAACTTTGCAAGGTGTGTTCACAGAGCGACTGGCTTTAGAGCCAGGAATAATGGGATTGGGTGGGAAGAAATGTCCCTGGGTGAGGGATGTGTCCCTGGCCTTTCTTGGTGGAATGTCCTCATTGCCGCGTCAGAGGGTCGGCCTTCCTGGGGATCATTTCTCACCTTGGAGAGGACAGCCAGCATGAACCCGGCCAGGGAGCCATGGGAACTCCCTCAACAAAGCAGGGGCAGCGATTGGGGGGATTGGACCTGGAAGGTGCCAAGCTTGGGGGACCCTCATATGTGGGGTTCTGGGGAGACAGAATCGAGGGCAGAAGGTTTGCAGAAGAATGAATTTCTTTCTTTCTTTCTTTCTTTCTTTCTTTCTTTCTTTCTTTCTTTCTTTCTTTCTTTCTTTCTTTCTTTCTTTCTTTCTCCTTCCTTCTTTCCTTCCTTCCTTCCTTCCTTCCTTCTTTCTTTCTTTCTTTCTTTCTTTCTTTCTTTCTTTCTTTCTTTCTTTCTTTCTTTCTTTCTTTCTTTTTTTCTTTTTTCTTTTTGAGTTGGAGTCTCACTCAGTAGCCCAGACTGGAGTGCAGTGGATGCTCTTGGCCACCACAGCCTCGACATGCTGGCCTCTGGCGATCCTTCCACCTCAGCCTTCCAAGTAGCTGGAACTACAGGCGTGAGCTACCACACCCAGTTAATTTTTGATTTATTGTAG
>NW_007233614.1:0-9634 GCF_000164805.1 Carlito syrichta | reverse complement strand
TAATAAAAAGGGTTTTTTTTAAGGGCAACATTTTGCTTTTGATAATTCCTACAGTCCTTTCACCAAAGTGCAGGAGAAATAGGTTTATAGAATTTGAGAGCTTACAATAACCTCAGGTCATTTCTCCACAAACCCTCAGAAGAAGAGTAAACTCCATGAACTAGGAAACTCCTAGATCAGCAACCATCTTCTGACAAATGTAGGATTAAAGCTCAGACCTCCTTCCAGTACTCAATCCCACCCTAATCCCCCGGGATCTCGTGCTTGTGTTATTTCTCTCTGGCTCTTCTCTTGGATTCTTCTTTGGGGGCTCTTAGCACCTTCCTGCAGTCATCACGCTGGGCACAGAGAGGAATGGAGCTCATCGAGGAACCTGAAGTCTTCCTGTTTGGGAAAGAATCTGGAAATAACTGTAAGATAGCTCCACCATTCAATTGTTCATCACATACGTGGTGGGTTGGGCCAAATTGTTAATGGAATACCCAGGTCCATATTATTTTCCTCCCTAGTAGTTATGCGTGTGTGTGTGTGTGTGTGTGTGTACACAATACAATACAATATGATACACAAACACACCCAAATGGCAATGTTTGAATTGCTGAGAAATAACTGAAATTATATGAAAAGCAATTCTGGATTCTCCAAATTCCACTAACATTTTTTTAAAAAGATGTGGGGTACAATTCAAGATTAGGTATACAAGTGGTCATCATACAGGTAAAGTTTGGGCCTCCCTTTGGTCCCCACTTCCACCAACATTTTAAAAAATGATGTCACCCATAAACATTTTGTATTGATAACTCAAAATGATTTTTGTTCATATTTAGTGGGAATTAAAAAAAAATCAAAATCCTAACATGGACATAAAGAAATCTTTTGGAATCTTTAGGAAGAGTTCACACATGATATACTTTACTATCTTCTGATTTTTCTGCTAATTTAAGATTCATATTCTGTGTTTTAGAATCTGTTTTAGTCACAGTTGCATATCCGGTGTCTAGAAAACAATCTGGCACATGATAGTCTCTGAATAAATTTGTGCTGAATAAATGATTGGCAGTGACAATAACTTAGACCCATTGTCCCTTTTCCTTCCCCTTTCTCTATTTATTCATTTACTTATTTATTATCTTTTTCAGTTGGAGTCTCACTCTGTCACCCAGGTTGGCATGCAGTGGCATGCTCACAGCCACCACAGCCTCAACCTGATGGGCTCAGGTGATCCCTCTGTCTCAGTCTCCCAAGTAGCTGGAACTACAGATGCATGCCACCATGCCTGGCTAATTTTTTAATTTTATCATAGAGGTGAGGTCTCACCAAGTTGCCCAGGTGGGTCTCAAACCCCTAGACTCAGTCAATCCTGTTGCTTCTGCCTCCGAAAGTACTGGGATTACAGGGGCGAGTCACCGCTCACCGCTTGATTTAACAATGCCATGATCACAATCATTGTCCCCCAACAGAGCTGGGAGAACCCTGCCATTTTTGTCTTTCCTGCTCCTTCATTAAACCGTGCTTATATCCAGCACGATGACACTTATTCATTTACTGATGAGCCAATCCCACATCTCTGGCAGGAGATGATCCCACATCTCTAGAGGGCCTTGCCTTAGAAACTGGAAGCCCCTTCTTCTTTCCATTACAAGAAAGTACCAGACATACTGTCTGTGTTCCTCCCTGGTCTCCTGTGGGTGCCCCTGGGGGTGGCGTGTGAGAAACGGACTCCCCTGGGGAAGCGGCCATGCCCACAGAAGTGCGCTCCCTCCTCCCCTCCACGATGGATCCAACGCTTCTGTCCCCCAAAACTCACATGGTGAAATCGAGTCACCCAGGTGACGGCATCAGGAGGCAGGCCTGTGGGAGGTGATGAGGTCATGAAGGGCGTTCCCTTACAGAGGGGTCCAGTCCCTTGTAAAAGACACCCCAGAGAGCCTCCTATCCCTTCTGCCATGTGAGGAGTCACTAGAATCTGCCCTCGATGAACCAGCAAGCAGGCTCTTACCAGACACCACCTCTGCCTGTCCCTGATGACGAACCTCTCAACCTCAAGAAGTGGGAATTACATTTCTCTTGTTTATATGTAACAGTTTATGGTACTTTTTTTTTGAGTCGGAACCCCTTGGGCTGGAGTACAGTGGCCTGATCACAATGCACCACAGCCTTGACCTGCTGGGCTCAGGCGATCCGTCTGCCACAGCCTTCCAAGTAGATGTAGCTGGGACTACAGGCACGCACCACCACACCCGACAATTTTTGGATGCCTTGTAAGGACAAAGTCTAGCCATGTTGCTCAGGCTGGTCTTGAACTCCTGGAATCAGACAGTCCTCTTGCCTCGGCCTCCCCAAGTGCTGGGATTACAGGCATGAGCCACTGTGCTCAGCAGGTTATGGTACTTTGTAACAGCAACTCAACTGACTAAGGCACCCGCCAAAATTATGGTACTCTTCTTTCTGCCTCACCAACTCCCTCCTCCCTGAAAAAAGGGTCTGGGAATCCAGGAAGGGGCTCCACTTTCTACTGTGATTCATCACATAACAGCCCCGGTCCTAACACTCTGCCTTCCTTCACCACCCCTCCTCTTCTGGCAGATTCACACCCATCTCCAGCCCTGGCACAACTAGTTCTATCCAGCCAAACCCCTCCTGCTTCTGTGTCAGAAGTGAGGGCTTTTAGGGCCAAGTGACTTTGCCCTCGGGATCTTCTGAGTCTGACACCATTTCTTCCCAATTCAGCATAATTTCAAACACAGTCCAGACACGTATATTTACAGCATATTTTCATTTATAGAACACATAAAGTAGAAAAACAGGGAGCCTGTGAAAACAGCTTGGTGTGTCACCATGAGGTGTGAGGGGTGAGGAGGGCATTGGGAAGGTTATTACAGAACATGCCAGGTGTTGGTGCCATGAGGTGGGAATTCCAGGAAAGCATTTCATTCCTGAACCTCCAAGAGTCTGGGCGTAGGTCCAGGAAGGCCAGGGGAGGCAGTGAAGACAGGCATCTGGGCTCCTGGGAGACACCATTATCTGTGGCCCTAATAATTGGTTATTAAGGTTAAGCTCAGGAAAATAAATAAATAAGGAGGAGAGAAAAAAATAAAGAAGCCAAGATGAGTGGGGCCAGCAATCAGCAATGAAGAGAAACATGTCCAGCTGGTTGGGGAAACACAATCCATACTGTTTATTTATTTTTGAGTTGGGATCTCACTCTGTTGCCCAGGCTGGTCTCAAACTCCTGGGTTCAGGCAGTTCTCCAGCCCCAGCCTCCCAAAGTGCTGGAATGACAGGTATAAGCCACCACACCTGACCTGCTCCACTATTTTCTGTGGCATCTCACAGGTCTTACACGGGAACCTCCTTTTGTACTCTCCAACACTTTTCTTTAGGCTCATTTCCACTAAAAACTAACCTCTACTGTCTTCAGCTGACTGAAAGCCAAACATCCTCAGCTGGGATAATTCACTGCACTTTATGTGGGCTCCATAAGGGACAAATATTCTCAATGATATTGCAGAACCAAAGGCTACCAAAGAAAATGCTTCAACTTTTCTTTCGATACATTACATTAGTGGACAGTGGCTGTGACAGTGCAGAGAGCGGAATGCAGATCTGACGTCACAGGGAGAAGTGGAAGTTCTGGTTCAGACAATGAGAAGCAACTTCACTGAGTGCCTCAGCCTTTTAGTGGAGGCCCCAAACGGCTTAGGAGGAAGAACCACGGTGAAGAGAGGCCGTGCTACCTGGTGATGAATCACAAAGGAGAAAGAAGCCTGTCTTCATCAAGTTTAAAACAAATCTGACAAGATCAAAGGGATCTGCCACCATTTGACAGCATGCCAGAACAAAGCACAATATTCTTTGAAGGAAGACAGTGTAACCTGGACTCCTTGTGTTGCGGTATACACAGAGTGTCCAGCATAAGATAAAAAATTACTAGATGTGTGGAAGTGGATGGGCTTAATAGAAGATTCACAATTACAGAAGAAAAGGTCAGATTTTTATTCCTGGTTTTTTGTTGACGTTGAGCCTCAGTGCCTCATGGGACAGTATCAAGTGTTCAAATACACATGTAATTAGAGCCCCAGAAGGAGAGGTGGGGGAAGAAATTGAGGGGAAAAAATCTGAAGAAATAATGGCTGAAACATGCCTAATTTGGGTGAAAAATATCAATCTACAGATCCAAGGAGCTCAGCAAACTTCTGCAGGATAAATAAAAAGGAAACCCCGCCTATATCACATTGACCAAGTGCTCACAATTACATAATTTCCCTGCTGACTTGCTGACTTGACAAAACTTTGGTCAGGCTTCTTACCTCCCCACAGGCCCCTGATTTGTGGCTCATCCCTAAGCTAAAGCAAAACTTAAGGTGCAAAGCATCCTCCCTTAACAGCCATTCCCAGTATCAGCCAACCACAGAGAAAAACTGCCTGTTGAAGCGCCCTGACTTTGCCACCTGCTTCACCCCTGCTGCCTGCTTGAAGTCCTTTCAGTCCTGTTGACCCCTCCCTAGAAAAGGAAAGCCTTTTTCTGTTTGATTGTGAAAAACACTTGTAAATCCTGATGTTGAAGCTGTTTGTCTCTATTGTGATAGTCTTTTTTTTTTTGAGTTGGAGTCTTACTCTGTCACCCATGCTGGAGTGCAGTGACACCCTCAAGGCCATCTCAGCCTCAAACTGCTAGGCTCAGGCGATCCTTCCACCTCAGCCTTCCAAGCTGGAACTGCAGGTGCACACTACCACACCCAGCTAATTTTTTTGATGTATTGTAGAGATAAGGTCTCACTGTGTTGCTCAGGCTGGTCTCAAGCCCACGAGCTCAGGCAATCCTCTTGCCTCGGCCTCCCAAAGTGCTGGGATTATAGGCTTGAGCCACCAGGCCCAGCCCAGATTTATTTTTATTTGGCATAGTCAAGCTGCTGAACAGTAACTATAAAGAGAAAATTCCTAGAAGCCAATAGAGGGAAAAAAGACAAGTATACAGGGGAAATAAACAATACTTAGACCTCATTAGAAACAATGGCCACCAGAAAATGCTGGAGTGATAGCTTTAAAATGCAGAAATAAAAAATCATGGGCCCTAAATCCTATATCTAGTAAATATATCCATTAACAATGAGTGAAATAAAGACATTTTCAGGTAACTAAAACCTGAGAGAATCTGTCACCAGTAGACCTACTTCAACTTGAGGGAAAATGACTTCAGATGGAAGTTCAGATCAAAAGGACAGACGAGGGGTGCTGAGAACGAGGGGCACGTGTCATTTTTGGCTAGAATGCAGATGAACAAACTGTGTGGGGTCTCAGAAGTCCTGATACAGAGACACAACCAGGATACAAGCCTTCCAGAGGAGCCGGATTAGAGCTGGGCAGTCCCAGATGTGAATCCTAGTTCCATCAATGCCCGGCAAATTACCATGGGCTGGTTGTTCACTTGTCATTCACTCAGCAAATATTAGTGAACATCAATGTGCAAGGTACTTCTCTAGGCCTGGGGGACTCAGCAGTGAACAAAACCTTCTACATTTCTGTCTTCACAGGGCTTATAGTCCAGGAACATAAAGACTGTGCACATACGTTTCCTCCTCTGTTAAATCAACCTAACCAATATCTTAGAATTACGGTGAAGACTAAGATAAAGCATTTGAGATGCTCAGCAAAGCATATGGTGCTCAGCAGACCTTTAATGACAGTCACCACACACTTCTTCTTGATGACAACAACCACCTTTCCAAGCACCAGCCTCTGCTTGTCTGTCAGAGTGAAGGAAAGGGGAAGAGGGAGAAAAGAGACACGAACAGAAGAGGCAGGCCACCTCAATGGACATCCTCTGCAGTGTCTAGCTCTTCTCTGCTTGGCCGGATGATTCTGATCCTCCCTTCTTCTCTGTCTTTGGCTCCAAATGGGCACTGCCCTCTGCATCTCCACTGCCCTTACAGAACCCTCAAGAGGCCAATGACGAGTGTGATTCTGAACTGGAGGAGGAGTTGTGACTGTCAGAGTCTGATTTCATCAGCAATACAAACCCAACTGCAAGACCAGGTTATGTCTGAGTAGAGCGGCCATGGACGGCTGCCACAGGCAAAGTGGCTGTGGCTAATGCAGCTCCCTTAGTAGCTGTTCTATTCTTGCTGCTGACAGATGCAAATGGAGGTTGAGTAGTTTAGGCTAAGGCAAGACCTAATACTTTAACCTAAAAAGGATGACAATTTGCTTTGACGGAAAAGTCACTTGTACATTCTCAAACATCTCTAAGGCTGCCACAAATATCAAGGCTCATCAGTACCACGAAGATCTCTTATATAAGGGAGGACTATTGGCAGGGCGCAATATCTCAAGTTTGTGATCCCAGCACTTTGGGAGGCTGGGGCGGAGTTTGAGGCCAGGAGTTCAGGACCAGCCAGGGCAACACAGTGAGATGTCATTTCTACAAAAAATAGAAAAGTTAGCCATGTGTGGTGGTGCACACCTGTAGTCCCAGACCCTGAAGAAGTTGAAGTGGAAGAATTGCCTAAGCCTAGCAAGGCGAGGCTGGAGCGCACTGTAATTGTGCCACTATATTCTAGCCTGGGTGACAGAGTGGGACCCTGTCTCAAAAAAAAGTATAATAAAAAAAATAAGGGATAGTTATGTAAAATGTAAACAGCAGGAGAGGCTGGGAGAGGAATATATGGAAACTTCCCTGTACTATTATTGTAGCTCTTCTGTAAGTAGTTCAAATACAAAGTTTTATTTTTATTAATCTATCTATCCATCATCTATCTAACCATCAATCCCTCCATCTACCTGTTTACTTTCAAGTCGGGGTCTCACTCTGTTGTCCAGGCTGGAGTGCAGTTCTTCTGGGTGAGCATCTAAGAGACACTTGGATGCCAACCCTCCCACAGATCTGGCCCCTCCACACCCACCCCATCATTACTGCTGGACATCTCAGCATCAGAGGTGGACACAGCTGACACACAGGCAGCCCCTTCTCCCCGGAGCCATTGTGTTTACACTTTGCCAGGTGCAAGGGCTCCTAAGAGGCAGAAAGGCATGTGAATTTTGTTCTGCCAAGAGAGAATATCTAAAAATGGCAACTCCATGATCTCCTTTATATGTCTTTATGCTTTCAAGTGAGGGACACGGTCATGGGAATTTGTATCAGTTGCAAAAGCGGTTTTCAGTATTCTTAGCTGCTGAGGAATTCTTTTTAAAATCTGCTTTATTTTCATGGAAAATGTATGCCTAAAGCAAAAAGTGGCTGGAAATTGGAACAAGAGATGACTCTCATCCTGACATCACATCTTCTCCTATACCACAGAACTACTGATGCTCAGGGAATGATTAAAAGCACATTGACAACAGTAATTTATCTTACAACCCTAATCCTCAGGATCGCCCTTATTAATCTATGGCACAGTGGGCATGTGTTGGGGCTTTTCTGAGTGGGCTTTACGGACAAACCCCAAAGTTCCTTAAGTCCATTTACATTTTTATAGTTAAAGCAGAAAACATGACTCTGACTTTCTGGTGTTTCATTTAATGACTGAGAACACGCAGTCTATTGTTGAGAGCCAACCTTGGAGGCCCGCCTGATTGACAAAGTCCAGGTGCACTGAGGACCCCTGGCCGCAAAGCAAGTCTGGACAGATGAGGCCCTTCTGTCTTCCATCTTTGCTGTTGGTACAGCTGAGGAAATTCTGTGCAGTAGTGGAAGAAGATGGCATGTTTATGCGAAGTACTCACAGCTAACCTGAGAAAATCATGGTTCATTTTTCCATTTTCCCACTATGCTGCTTGGCCTTTTCTAACACATGCAAGGGTTAAACTGTGAGGCACATCAAGAATGCTTTCTTTCACTTGGTTATAAGTTACTAGATATTGCTTAAGTAATAAATGATATAAGTATATTCACTCCTTATTTGATTTAGAATTATGTAGTTTAGTGTTTAGACATAAGGTTTTTTAGAAGCATGAGTTTATAGTAAGTTCATTATGAATTCATTATAAGTTCTAACACTTATCTAGGAGTTATGTAGTTGATTTATAACACTGTTTTCACTGACTTAGGATAAAGATTAATCGTTAAGGTTTTTACTTAATTCAATAGTTAAAACTCTAAGTTAACATTTATAGAGTGGGTTTTCACTGAACTCATAATATACTAATCAGACACTTTTATGATAACTTAGCTAAAGACAGAAAGCAACCTTGGGGGCCTGGGAAACATTACTAAAAGCTTCTTTTGAGTTCTCTTTAGAAACAAGCACTGCAGGATAAGAGAAAAGTAATGAAGACACCTGGATAAGAAAGGCGATTACATAACTCTGAAGGCCATAAAGTCCCAGAAGGAAAACTACTGCTACATGAAGAACTTTACACTTGGAAACTTTCTGGAGACAGTTCAAGGACTATAATTCGGGACTTTGGACTACAACTATTATCTTTGGCCTTATGAATAATACTCATTGTCTGAATGTTTACAGGGTTCTTGGCTTGTTTATTGCTAAGACCACTAGATAGTGGTAACTTGTAGAGGATATGTACGTGAAGGAATTTTCTTTGTCTTGCCCCTTTACAAATGGTATAAAAACTCTGTGTTAACTAACATTAAATTGTCATCTGTTCAGGAAGCAGGTGTCCGGGTATAATATTTTCGTCCTTCACCTATCTGTCTCTCCTTCAGGAAATCTCATGACCCTTGTGGGGCGGGACCCCCGCAGTATATGCCCTGGCTGTTACACTGAGACTCTGATTTGGCAACTCCAAATACTCCTGGTTTTTGACCCTGGTGATAACTGCTGAGCCTGGAAAGGGAGGGGAGTGCCATTAAGGAATGAGTCCCAGCTATCACTGCAACAAGCTGTCAAGTTCTTCACAGTTTTGCATAGTCACTAAGAAGGCAACAAAAAGATACTTGGTCTGGTTGGTGCTCAGATAATTCCATGAGCAGCTCACATGTATCCACCACTAACCACAAGCCAGATAATTAAGATTCATAGATGAACTAATTTTATCTTTATCATAGCCTTAAAAATTAGGTACCTATGTCACTCCCATTTTAGAGACACAATCAATGTATAAAGTGACTAAGTGAGTACCTATGGAGCCAGGATTTGAACATAGGCAGTTCTGATTCACAGCTGAGTCATGGTTTTAAAAAAAAAATTGTATGCCTTAATTTTCCCCTCTGCCAAAAAAAAAAATACAATTAATAAATGATCAAACACATTTTACTTAAAGCTCCATATGGGGCTGTACAAATGACAAATTCTACAGCTCAACTTAAATAACAGCTACAGAGTATCTGTTTTCTTCTTTCTCAGAGACTCTCAATCTGAGGATGATTCCTTCTTTCCTCAGATAAAGAAAAGCATCTCAAATTAATACAACTTTTATATTTGGAGATAACATGATCTTATTTAGTAGAAATTGTAAGGAATACACACACACACACACACACACACACACACACACACAGGCCATTAAAGCCAATAAATGAGTTCAGCTGGTTACAGGATGTAAGATCAACATATAAAGATCAACTGTATTTCTATACACAACAGAGAACAATCTAATAATGAAATCCAGGGAACAATTCCACATACAATGGTATAAAAAAGAATGAAATACTCAGGAATAAACTGAACGAAAGAAA
>NW_007233613.1:0-5372 GCF_000164805.1 Carlito syrichta | reverse complement strand
AGTTCAGGAGCTGAAGGCCCATTCCCTCTTCCCTTCTTTGCTGTTTTGGCACATTCCACTAGCAGGGAGTTTGATGATCTAAGCATAAAGTTCTGAGAGTACAACAGGCATGGCTTACTTTAGGAGTCCACTCTTCCCATTTCTCACAGACTGTGGTTTTGGCTTTAAACTTAACATAATTCAAACTCAGGTCACATTTGGGAGCCTTTAATATGGTACAAGCTTCTTTAAAGATTTAATAGTATATTTGTAGAATTAGTATATACATACAAAGAGCTGTTTCAACCTTAATAATACAGATAAGTATCTAGAGCTACTAGAAATGACCCAGCACAAACTTTGGACTGGGCCACATTCCTCAAGGCCCAGCATGAACGTTGGACTAGGCTGATTTCTTTTAAACCGGGTTTTAGCTACAGTTAGTATAGGATTTTTTCTACTTATTATAGAAATTGAATTTATTTTGTTCATAGAAAGTATTGTAGAATAGGTTATGTTACATCAGTGAATTATGTCAGTTCAAGCATGATCAAACATGATATTTTGAGGTTTAATAATACTACAGCTAACTTTAGAAATGACATTGTTACCATCTTCTACATTTGCGGTTTTGACTTTAATACAATTTACAGTTTATACTTTGGTTTTATTTTTTAGAAGCTTTATTGCCAATGATCAGGATTAGGAATTAGAAACTTTTATAAAAGTTAAAAAAGATTTATAAGATTTCAAAACAGCCATTTTGTTAAGAGATTGTAATCAATTGTTTCCAGAAATGGCCCAGCATGATCTTTTGACTGAGCCACATTCCTTAGGAATTGGTTTGGGCTATAATTAAGAGTTTCTATAGTGTAGGTAGAATTAGCGTAAAATAGAGAGGAATTGGGATTTAGGTTGGTTATTAGGTGCTGTGCATGCATAGGTTTTAAAATTATTGATTATTAGAATATTATGATATTAGAATTGTTGTATTGCTTTTAAGAAATATTAACCAAGCATGAGGAACAATGAGATAGTTTTGGGATCCCCATTCATCAAGCTTGGGGAAACACCTAAGCATGCCCCTCATTCACCTGGCTTTGTGTTCATGTAAAGGTTTTGTGATTTAATTGGGCTTGTTCTTCCTCATGCCTGAGTAAACACCTGGTGTGTGGCGGGTGCCCCTCTGCACCTGGCTTTGTGTTCATGTGAAAGACTTGTAAGACTACCTGTGTAAAATTTGGGGATAAACACACACTGTAAACTCCCAATAAATGGCTTCCGCACTAGACATAGTCCAGCTTCTTTCTTTCTCCCCCAGTCTCTTTCTTTCTTTTAATATCTATCCCTATGAATTGCCGATGCCACCACACCTTCCAAGGGACGTTCTGAATCTATTTGGCGGGGCTGGCCCCCTGAAACTGGTGGCTAACGTGGGGCCCTGGAAAGGTAAGCTTTTTCTCATTTCAGGGTGACTAGGATCTTACCCAGGTGCTGCAGACCTCTCTGTAGAAACAGGTAGAGTGAGACCGGTAAAGATTCGGTTTTTGACACCAGAGCTGTGATCTAATCATGGGCCAGAGCAAGTCTAAGGAATGGATTATGGTCATCAGTATCTTAATGAATTCTCTTTCTAAACATGGAGCTAAAGTTTCTTCCTCTAATGTAGCTTGCTTTCTACATTTTGTGCAGGAACAATGTTAATTAAAAATGCTTTAAGTTCACAGCATAATTATAAGAAATTTCCTTCCAAAAAGGCCACTAACGATGATGATGATGAGAGAAATTTCCTTTTCACCACTGCTTTGGCACCTCCTTTACATGATGACAAGTTATCTTCAGAAAATAAGGCTGAATTGGAGGACGAAATGGTAAAATATCATGAGCAGAAATATCCTAACAATGTTACTGCACCTCCTTCTAAGGTTTTCCTTTAAAAGTTGAGAATACTGAAATAAAGCCTGAACTTAGTTACACTTTTCCTTTTCTTATAAGAATTCAGAGAACTCGAGCAATAATAAGCAAAATTATATAAGTAATATAAGTAAAATAAGTAATATAGGCAATATAAGCAATATATATATATAAGCAATATAAGTAATATATGTATATAAGCAATATAACCAATATATAAATAATATAAGTAATACATATAAGCAATATAAACAATATATAAGTAATATAAGTAATAAGCAAAACAATATATCATTACAGTCTTGCTATAAATGTGGTCAAGTCAGACACATTAACAGAGATTGTCCAGCTAGCAAGGTATGGCTGGCTTACATGGCATACTGTCACCACTTACTGGGGCTACTCGACCAAAAACTTTGTGTCCTAAAAGCCAAAAAGACATTCATTGGGCTAGAAAATGTCTATTTAAATTTCATAAAAACGGCACTCCTTTAAATCAACAGCAAGCCACCCCAGCTCAGGGAAACCTCCAGAGGGGCCAGCCTCAGCCACAGCTGACAATAGGGGTGCAACTTCCACCATGAACCCGTTCGTTCCTTCTGCTCCATCACAGAACTCTCCAAGCCAGCCCTGGGAGTACAGGACTGGACTTGTGTTCCTCCACCACAACAATATTAACTCCGGACATTCCAGTAACCCCAATCCTATGGGAGTAAAGGGCCCTCTCCTGGAAGGAATAGTGGGTATAATATTAGGCAGAAGTTCCTTGTCTTTATAAGGAATTTCCATTATTTATGGAGTGGTGGATTTGGATTACACAGGAAAATTCCAGGTGCTTGTTGCTCCCATTAGCAAAACAGTGCAGAGAATAGCCCAGTTGCTGCTATTGCCTTATCACAAAGCAGGTAAAATGTTAACTAATCTGCCTAGAGGTGACTCTGGATTTGGCTCTAGTGATGTTGCTTTTGGGGTTCAGGAGGTTACTAATTCTAGACCTCTAAAAGATTTATTTATACAAGGAGTTAAAATTACAGGCTTGTTAGACACAGGAGCCGATGTTTCTTGTATTGCCAGGAAAGATCGGCCTGCCTCATGGTCAACTCATATGGCTCCTTCAGGACTTATTGGCATTGGTTGAGCACCCTCAGTAGCCAAAAGTTTACAGATTTTACATTGGATAGATAATGAGACTTCAGGAACTTTTTGCCCATATGTTATTCCATCTATCTCCTTTACATTATGGGGAAGAGATATTCTCTCACAAATGGACACAATTTTGTATAGCTCCAATGATAAAGTCTCAGCACAAACGCTGCAGATGGGTATGATCCCTTTAAGGGATTTGGCAAAGACGGACAGGTAATTACAAAAATCTGTTCAAGTGAATGAACAAACAGACCAAGCTGGAATTGGCTATTCAAATTTACCCTATAAGCCATTGTTCTTAAGGTTGCAGGTCAGTAAACCAGTTTTGGGTAAAACAATGACCCATACCTTCTAAGAAACTTAAGGCAGCAAAAGATTTGGTACAACAGCAGCTAAAAGCTGCTCTATAATTGTCATAAAGAAAAAATAAACAAAACAGAAATACTTAGAGTTATGCATAAAGTGTAAATGCAGATGTATTCTCCTTTAAATTAAAGAGAAGGAACTTGAAAAATATGTTGATAGGTATTTGGAGGAGGGTAATTCACAAAGAATTTTTTTACATATAATTTATTACAAAATTAAATAGGAGTTTATTTTAAGTGTATTTAAGTTACAATTTTTCTCATACAAACTTACCTTATCCACAACTTAATACAGTATATTAATTGATGAAGGCAGGGAGGAAATTGAGAACAAAGAGGATTAATGAGCATGAGAAAATCAGTGAGAAAACTTTCAAACTGAGTATGAAAGCCTACCGATTCTAAATACTGCTATGGAAGAATTTACACTGTCTAATGTCTGTAGTTTTATCATTTCATTTTAAAAGTATACCCTTGAATCCTCAGCCAAAATAAGTAATGTTAGTGCCATGGAGAATGAATTGATGAGGAAGCAATTTTATAACTCTAGGGCATGGCTAAAATCTAATATGGCAAGCACTAGAAAACATAGCATTCTGATTAAGGATTGCCTGGATTGGCTCTCCTGAACAGTTAAATTATCCCAAGAGCTATCTCATTACTGGGAAATGCTCACATGAGATGAGAATCCCATTTATTCCCATGCATGCAGCTTTGCTTCTGCAGGGGAATATGAGGAGAGAAACTGCTAGATGCCACGCTCTACATTACTCACAGACTATGCATAGAGAAAGGAACTTTTAAGTGGAAAAAAATGTAGCTTAAACATAAATTACCTCATCTGCCAAGGTGCATAGTGATTAAATTCAGACTAAAAGATTAGATGTTTCAAGGTTGTTTATTAAAGCAATTATTCTCTTAAGTAAAAGGGGTTAATAGGGAAATCTTCATAGCCATTGTCATAGGGAAAATACAGTTGGCAGTTTATTTTAAAACATTTCACTAATAATGAATTATCTTATCACATTATCTACTAGAACCTTGTTATTAAATATGTGGTTTGCAGATCAGCAGCTTGGGCATCACCTGGGAAATGGTTAGAGATATTAAAAAGTCAGAAATAGTCTTATTTCTGATCCTTTGTACATGACCTGGGTCCACTGAATCAGACCCACTAAATCAAAATCTGCATTTCAACGAGATCCTCCAGGGTGCATGTCAACATTTGAAATTTGTAAGACTGAAGCATAATTGGGTTGTCATTGAAACCATGCCCTCTTAATTCAGGAGGATCATGTTTTCCAATGATAGCAGTGCCTTCAAAGCTGCATCCCACGGCACAATTTTTTTGGCATTTAACCCCAGTTAACTTTATTAGTTACTTGTCTGTTTTAATATTCTCCTTTTAAAAAAAAATAAATAAAATAAATAAATAAATTGCAAGCATTCAGGGCAAATTATGGGTTTTCTAAAAATGTAAACAAAATAAGAAAGGTTTTCACCTCCTTTGTTCTCTCCTATTCCTCTTATAATCTGTTCTGTATATGGGAAGGAAGGGCTGGTGTCTACCGTGGTCTTTCTCTTTTACCCTCAGAAAAGGGGCAGGTGCCAAAGGCCATGGCACCTAACCCCAGACTCCAGACTTCTCACCCCCCGCTCACCCCCATATGTACTTGGAAAGCCCATTCAAGTTTCCACATGGCTTAATAGGTCTCTTCTCAAGGGGGTGGCTGGGACAAGAGAATGTTAAAAATTCCTCTTTGTTGTTCTATGATAAATTTCTCTCGAGTTTATATCTCAACACTGACATTGCATTGAAAATATACTGCATCTTTTGGAAACTGCTAGTCTTCATACTGTCTCTCCCTCCTCCCTCACTCTTTTATAGACCATTCAATCTATCTTTCCTTGGTTCATTCCCTTTACTACAGCACCACTTCCCATGCCCTTATGCCCAAAGTTTACTTC
>NW_007233612.1:0-4810 GCF_000164805.1 Carlito syrichta | reverse complement strand
AAGTTGACTTGGGGAGACGGGGCCAGATGGTGACGGCATAGGTGAACTGGTGAGATTCTCTGAACGTGAGTTCTCAAAAAGGCTATTACTTCTCTACCCCCATCCCCCAGCCCACCACCAACCGTGCTGGGGTCAGGCCTGGGAACTTCAGTCCCATGCAAGGCCAGATATTGCGCCCCCCCACTGCTGCTGTTGTACTGCGTGTGTGGAAGTCTCCAGTCCCAGCCCCCTCCAGATCCCTCCCTGGCTGCATTGTCTCCAGTCCGGGCACCCAGCACCAAGCCACTGGTCACACAGGGAGGCTCTGGGCGCCTGCCCCTCAGAAACACCGGTCTCATTCCTGGCTGAAGTACTCTGTAGGGTCCCAGCGCCACTCTTGCCAATTACAGCCTGCCCTTGGGAACTTTGGAGCTCTGGAACTCCAGGTCCACCCTGGCTGAGGCACTCAGCATGAAACCCCAAGCCAGAAGACCCAGACAAGTGGAGAAAAACAGATCTGCTTAAACTGCCTCGCCATTCTCCAGGCAGAGACTTCCATTGCCCCGCCCACCTATCAACAAACTTTGCCTCATTTTCTAAAGCCAGATATTGCCGCATGTGGGAAAGTTTTGGGTCCCTGCTCCCTCTGGCTCTCTCAGCCCAGCACCCGGCACCACCAGTCACACAGGGAGGCTCTGAGTGCCCGCTCCTCAGAGACACTGGTCCCATTCTTGGCTGAAGTACTCTGTAGGGTCCCAGCACCACTCTCGCTGCTCACAGCCTACCCTTTGGAACTTTGGAGCTCTGGAACTCTGTGTCCACCCTGACTGAGGCACTCAGCATGAGACCCCAAGCTGGAGGACCCAGACGAGCAGAGAAAAACAGATCTGCTTAAACTGCCTGGCCATTCTCCAGGCAGAGACTTCCATTGCCCCACCCACCTAGCAACAAACTTTACCTCATTTTCTAAGGCCAGATATTGCAGCGTGTGGGGAAGTTTTGGGTCCCTACTCCCTCCAGCTCTCTTCCTGGCTGCATTGTCTCCAGGCTGGCACCTGGCACCGCCGGTCACACAGGGAGGCTCTGGGGGCCCGCCCTTCAGAGACACTGGTCCCATTCCTGGGTGAAGTACCCTGTGAGCGGCCCAGAGCCACTCTTGCCACCCACTGCCTGCCCTTTGAAGTTTTGGAGCTCTAGAACTCTGGGCCCACCCAGGCTGAGGCACTCAGTGTGAGACCCCAAGCTGGGGGACCCAGACAAGTGGAGAAAAACAGATCTGAGTAAACTACCTTGCTATTCTCCAGGCAGAGACTTCCATTGCCCCGCCCACCTATCAACAAACTTTACCTCAGTTCCTAAGGCGAAACAGGAGACAAAGCCCCACCCCTATCCTGCAATGAAAAACAAAAGGGAGAGGCTGGAATCAGAGATCACAGAAGTGACTCTAGTCTGATCACTTATTTTGACTTATGATTTTATCATTGAAACTGTTGGTCTAGATTACATTTGGTGTTTACCTTCTGACTTATATTGTTTCTTGATCTTTTTGGCCTGTCTCTGTGTAGCTATCAGTATTTTTTAGAGAATCTTTCTTACCTGTCTTTTTTCACGTCTTCCCAGCCCTGTGTCTCTCTCTCACCTGATAGTTGGTATGTATATCTGTTTTCCCTCTCGCACTTCTCTCTTTTGCTTATTTTGACTTATGATTTTATCATTGTAACTGTTGGTTTAGATCACGCTTGTTGTTTACCTTCTGACTTACACTGTTTCTCGATTTTATTGCCCTGTCTCTGTGTAGCTATCATTACTCTTTAGGGAATCTTTCTTACGTGTCTTTCTTCACCTCTTCCCAGCCCTGTGTCTCGTTCTCACCTGATAGATGGTATGTATATCTGTTTTCCCTCTCGCACTTCTCTCTTTCTAACTGCCTATTGACCCCCGCTTCCTCCATTATTTTCCTCTTATATATGCCCCCTTTTTAAATCTAGGGACCAAGACTGCATACTGCTGAATAGACAGAGTGTAAAGCAGAGGCAAAAGTGAACAAAGCCAGAAGACCCTCATAAGGAAGAACAGGTCATTGCAGAAGAGAAATAAAAGCAACCTCACCTTCCCTCAAAAACACAATTGAAGAGGGGGAGGGAAAGGGGGAGAGGGAGAAAAATCTACAGAAATGAAGAAAAACCAAAAGAAGAGTATGGGTCTCTCTCAAACCCCTGGGAGAGCAGACACTGAGAAAACTGACTTTGGAATGCAAACAATGAAAAGTCCCCAGAATGAAGGGTCTCAAACTGCAAATGTAGATATCAAAACAATAATGAAGAGATTAAAAAGAATTGAGGAGACACAAGAAGAAAATAGGAAGGAGCTGATATCTGAGATAACAGTAATAAAGAATACTGTGAATGAAATAAATAACAAATTTATAAGCATGGAAAGCAGAATTACCCAAGCAGAAGACAGAATCTCAGAGCTTGAGGACCAAAATATAGAAATAACCCAAACTCTTAAAAACACAGAAAATAAGCTCAAAAAAACAGAACAAAACCTTCAAGAGATGAGTGACTACATCAAGAGGCCTAACCTAAGAATAATCGGACTCCCTGAGGCAGAAAGAGAAACAGAGACCACATTGGAACAAACTTTCCATGAGATCATTCAAGAAAACTTCCCTTATCTAATCAGTGATACAAAAATTCAAACGCAAGAGATCCAGAGAACCCCCGCAAGACAACAAATGAGAAGACCAACTCCTAGACACATAATAATTCGCCTAAATAAAGTAGGCACAAAAGAAAAAATTCTAAAGGCAGCAAGAGAAAAAGGCCAGGTCACCTACCATGGAAGACCAATCAGAATAGCAGCAGATTTATCTGCAGAAACTCTGCAGACCAGGAGAGCTTGGAGCCCTATCTTCAAAGTCCTAAAAGATAAACAATTTCAACCAAGAATAACCTACCCGGCCAAGCTAAGCTTCATCAGTGAGGGAGAATTAAAATCTTTCCAAGATATCCAATTCCTAAGAACTTATGCAGCCACAAAACCATCTCTACATGAAACACTTAAGAAAGTACTAAACATAGAAGAAAAGGAAAAAAAGAACAATGTTCTTCACAAGAGTACAGGGAAAAGAATAAAATATACATGATCCAACCCGAAAAAGAAAAAAGAAAAAACTAAGTGGAAGAACAACAACTCAATAAGAACTTCATGATAGGGACGAACTCTCACATTTCAATAATTAGTCTGAATGTGAATGGACTAAACGCACCACTGAAAGACATAGAATGACAAAATGGATAAAATATGACCAGGTAACAATATACTGCCTTCAAGAGACCCATCTCACTGGAAAGGATATACACAGACTCAAAGTAAGAGGATGGGAAACAAATTTTCAGGTGAATGGAACACAAAAGAAAGGAGGAGTCGCGATCCTAATTTCAGACGAAATACCATTTAAGCTATCAAAAATTAAAAAAGATACAGAGGGCCACTACATAATGATAAAAGTTTCACTCCATCAACAAGAAATATCTATCCTAAACATATATGCACCCAACATTCGTGCGCCAACATTCATAAAGCAACTTCTAGGAAAACTAAAGAAAGACATTGACTCTAACACCATAATAACTGGGAACTTTAATACATCACTCACAACCTTAGACAGATCATCAGGACAAAAAATCAGCAAGGAGATCCGGAACCTCAATGATACTCTGGAACAAATGGACTATATTGATACCTATAGAACACTCCATCCAAAGACCACAGAATGCACATTTTACTCATCACCACATGGAGCATATTCTAAGATCGACCACATAATTGGACACAAATCAAGTATAAGCAAATTTAAAAGGACTGAAATTCTACCATGCACCTTCTCGGACCACAGGAAAAAAAAATAAACATTGACACCAACAAAGTCCCCCCAAAACCCACAAAGACATGGACACTAAACAGCAGGATGCTAAATAACGCCTGGGTCAATGGTGACATCAAAACAGAGATCAAAAGATACCTGGAAACAAATGAAAATGAAGAAACATCTTACTAAAATCTCTGGGATGCCTTAAAAGCTGTAATAAGAGGGGAATTTATATCCCTTCAAACACACATGAGGAAAATGGAAGGAACAGAAATTGAGAACGTAACAAGCCACCTAAAGAAGCTGGAAAAGCAAGAACACAAAAACCCTAATTTCAGCAGAAGAATCCAGATCACCAAAATAAAAGCCCAAATCCAGGACATAGAAGACAAAAAGATAATAGAAAAAAATCAATGAAACAAAAAACTGGTTCTTTGAAAGAATAAACAAGATCAATGGTCCCCTAGTTAGACTGACCAAGAAAAAACGAGAAAAAAACCAAATATGCACAATCAGAAACACGAAAGATGAAGTCACGTCTGACCCTGAAGAAATACAAAAGATCATTAGAGACTACTACGTACACTTGTATGGAAACAAACTTGAAAACCTTAAGGAAATGGAGGACTTTCTCACATCACACAACCTACCTAAGTGGGAACAAGAAGAAATTGAGACCCTAAATAAACCAATAACAATCAAGGAAATCGACTACGTAATAAGAAAACTTCTTACAAAAAAAAGCCCTGGAGCAGATGGCTTTCCAGCAGAATTCTACAAGACATTTAAGGAGGAGCTGATACCAATCCTACTGAAGGTATTCCAGGCGATTGAAAAAGATGGAACATTCCCCAAATCATTTTACGAAGTCAACATCACATTGATACCTAAGCCAGGTAAAGATTCAGCAAAGAAAGAGAACTACAGGCCAATATCTTTGATGAACATAGATGCTAA
>NW_007233611.1:0-18265 GCF_000164805.1 Carlito syrichta | reverse complement strand
CTGTCTATTACTAAAGGAAAATAAGGAATCTGATTTACACCTGTCCTCCAACCCAATAAATCTTCAGTGTTTCTTGCTAAGGGGTAAACACGAATTCAGGATTTTGAAGCATAAACTAGGGAAAGGAAATCCTCATATACAGACAAATGCACTGACTTTTCCTAAGGGAGAATAAGGAATGTGGGTAACATGTTTTCTCAATCTCCAAAAAATATACGGCGTCTTCCTAAGATCTAAACAAGAATCAAGCTTTCAACGCATGTATCTGTGAACAGTAGTAATCATATACAGGTAACTGCACAGCTGTTGCTAAAAATAAGGAATCTGGGTTATATGAGTCCTCAGTCCTGAAAATTTACAGGTCATTTGGCTGACGGCTAAAGAAGAATCAGGTATTCGAGACATGAATGTGGGTAATAGCAATCCTCATATACAGGAAACTACATGGCCTCTTGCTAATAAAAGAGAAGAAATCTGCTTTCCACGGTGACTCTATTAAAAAATCTTCATGACTTCTTACTAAGGGCTAAACAAGAATCAGGAATTCGAAACAGGAATCAAGGGAACGAGAGTCCTCACATACAGGACACTATTTGACCTCCAACAAAGTACGAATAAAGAATCATTGTTGTACGCACCCTCAATCCAAAAAATTCCCAGGTTGTCTACTAAGGGACAAACAATAAACAGATCTTCGAGCTCCCCAAATGTTTCAGAGCAATTTAACATTCGGATATTATGAATCAGTCAATTCAGGACTCCAGCAACATTCTGGTCCTCTTAAACGTTGTAAATGGTATTGGGCACTCTAAGTCAGTTAGGTTCATCAGAACAACTAAGGCAAGATTGTAGGACAAAAAGAATCTTCTTGCCATGTTTGGCTGGAACTCTGGTCTTAAGGTGAACCCTGTAATACTTCCCTATCAGTGTCTCTCTTTATTTTGAGACGGGACAAGGGTTAGCACTTGCCAAATGTTTACTACGTACTGTTAAGGGTAACCATGAATCATGGAATTCACGAAACTAGGAAATTTATGGGCATCTGTCTTTTGATATATTGAATTTGGAATCCAAATCGTCAGGAAAAATCAGGGCATCTTACTGAGAATTAAAAGGAAATCCAGTTCTAGGATTTCTCATTTTACGGAATCTACAGGGTCTCTTGATAAGGTTTAATCAGCAATCTGGGCTTCTGGGTCCCTACATTTTCAGAGCTACTTGCTCCGTGGATATGCTAAATCTGTCATTACAGTTCCTCAGGATCTTTCTGTTCCTCTTGTCAGTTGTAATCTAGTATTTGGCCCTAGAAATCCTGTAGTTTTCTGGGACGATCTACGACCATAATCATATTCCCCAGAATCAAAAGGTATATTGGTTCAAAATTCCTCGATTCAGGTGACCTCAAAGTACAGAAAATTCTTCTGGGTGGACAGGTAGGAATTGGGGTTTGGGGTTTGGAATATTCCACATTTTGGGGATGTCTTGTGAAGGGGAACCAGGAATCTTTAACTCCAGTTCTCAAAGAACATTATGGACGTCTTTCTCTTGATATCCAAAAAACTGGAATTCTCAGTCACCAGGAAATGTCTCGGGATCCTGTAGAGTGAAGCAGGAAGCTGGATAATGGAGCTCGTCATATACAGGAAACCACACGTCATATTGCTAAGGAAGTATAAGGAATCTTCCTTATACAAGTCCACAATCCCAAAAACTACAGTCTGTATTCCTAAGACGTAACCATGAAGCAGGCTTTTGAAGTAGGAATCTGGGTAATGGGAGTCCTCACATAAATGAAACCTCACTGCCTATTTGTAAGAAAGAATAAGTAATCCGCGTTACTCTGGTCCTCAATCCCAAAAAAGCTTGCTATGGGCTAAACACGAATCATAGTGTCTTCAAGCATGAATCTGGAAAATAGAGTCCTTATGTACAGGCATCTACATGACCTTTTGCTAAGAAAGAATAAGGAATCTCGGTAACACGAGTCTTCATTCCCAAAAATCTACACAGCATCTGGGAAAGTCCTAAAAAGAATCAGAGTTTTGAAGCAGGATGTATCTAATGACAGTCCTAATATACAGGAAAATGCACAACCCCTTTCCAAGGGTGAAAAAGAATCGGGGTTATAACAGTCCTCAGTCCTTAAAATCAACAGACTATCTGCTGTGGGCTAAACAAGATCAGGGTTTAGAAGCTGGAACATTGGTAATAGCAGTCCTCATATGCAGAATCTATATGATCTCTAGCTAAGAGAATGAAGAAACCTCTTTTACACGGTTCTTCCCTCACAATATCTACATGAAATCTTGCTAATGGCAAAACAAGAATCAGGTTTTCCAAACAGGATTCTGGGGAACAGGAGTCCTCATATACAAGACATTACATGGCCCCTCGGTAAAGAAGAATAAGGAATCTGTGATACACTAGTCCAAAATCAGAAAAATTCTCAGGGTGTCTTGCGGCAGTATAAACAAGAATCAAGGCTTCGAGCTGGTCTCATGTTTCAGAGATATTTGGCTTGTGGGTATTTTGAATCAGTCATTTCAGGACTCCAGCAACATTCTGGTCCTCTTGAGAGTTCTAATAGGGTTTCTGGTAGTACGAATCCCATAAGTTCCTCAGTACATTAAGGCCAGATTCCCGGAAAAAAAGTATCATGTTACCGTATTGGATGTAACTTTGGTCTTAAGATGAAGCTGGTAATCATTACATTTCCGTTTGTACTTTATTTGTAGATGGGCTGAGGTTTTTGGAGTTGCCAAATATTTAGTATGTATTATTAAAATGTAACCAGGATCCATGGATTCCACGATCCTAGGAATCATCTGGGCATCTACATTTTTGAACACAGAGTTATGAAATCCACATGGACCGGTAAATTCAGGGCATCTTGCTGAGAATGGAAAGGGAATCTGATTCTTGGAGTTCTCTATCGAGTAAGTATACAAAGTCTCCTGCTAAGGTTTAATCAATAATCTGGGCTTTTATGTAGCCACACTTTTAATGTGTCTTTGAAATGGGACCAGGAATCTTGGGTTACAATTCCTCAAGAACTGTATGGGAGTCTTTTTCTTGATATCCAAACAACTGGAATTCTAGGCCACCAAGAAATATCTTGGCTTTTTCCTGAAAATAAAGCAGGAATTTCAGTAATGGGAGTCCTCATATACAGAACACTACATGGCCTGTTGCTACAGAAGAATAAGGAATCTTTATTACACAAGGCCTCCATCTCAAAAACCTACAGATCGTCTTGCTAAGATATAACCACCATTCAGGTTTTGGGAATAGAAATCTGGATAATGGGAGTCTCCATATACAGGAAACTGCACTGTCAATTGCTAAAGGAGAATAAGGAATCTGGTTTACAAGTGTCCTCCATCCCAATAATACTTCAGGGTTTCTTGCTAAGGGCTAAACACGATTTTGGGTTTTTGAAGCATAAACTAGGGAAATGAAATCCTCATAAAGAGGCAAATGCGGACTTTTACTTAGAAAGATTAAGGAATGAAGGTAACATGTTTTCTCAATCTCCAAAAAAGGATACGGCGTCTTAATCAGATCTAAACAAGATTCAAGCTTTCGAAGCATGTATCTGTGAACCGGAGTACTCATATACAGGTAACTGCACGGCTGTTGCTAAAAATTAGGAATCTGGGTTGTACTAGACCTCAGTCCTGAAAATCTACAGGGCATCTTGCTGATGGCTAAAGAAGAATCAGGGATTCGAGGCATGAATGTGGGTAATAGCAATCCTCATATACTGGAAACTACAAGTACTCTTGCTAATAAAACAGAAGAAATCTGTTTTCCACGGTTCCTCTATCAAAAAATCTACATGACTTCTTACTAAGTGCTAAACAAGATTCAGGGTTTCGAAACAGGAATCAAGGGAAAGATAGTCCTCACATACAGGACACTACATGGCCTCCAACCAACTACAAATAAAGAATCTTTGTTGTATGCGCCCTCAATCCCCAAAATTCCCAGTTTTTCTGATCTGGGACAAACCAGAAAGAGAACTTCGAGCAACGCAAATGATTCAGAGTAATTTAGCATTCGGATATTATGATTTGGTCATTTCAGGACTCCAGCAACATTCTGGTCCTCTTAAAAGTTGTAAATGGTACTGGGCACTCCAAGTCCGTTAGGTTCCTCAGAACAACTAAGGCCAGATTCCAGGACAAAAAGAATCTTCTTGCCATAATTGGATGTAACTCTGGTCTTACAGTGAACACTGAAATCTTTCCCCTTCCATGTCTCTTGATATTTTGAGAAGGGACAAGGGTTTGGCATTTTCCAAATGTTTAATACATACTTTAAATGGTAACCAGGATTCATGGAATCCACGAACCTAGGAAACTCCTGGGCATCTGGTTTTGATATACTGGATTTGGAATACAAATCCTCAGGTAAAATCAGGGCATCCTACTGAGAATTAAAAGGAAATCCGGTTCAGGAGATCTCATTTTCCGGAATCTACAGGGCTTCTTGATAAGGTTTAATCAGCAATCTGGGCTTCTGGGTCCCTGCTTTTTCAGAGCTACTTGCTCTGTGGATACGCTAAATCTGTCATTACAGATCCTCAGGATCTTTCTGGTCCTCTTGTTAGCTGTAATCATGGTTTTGACCCTAGAAATCCTTTAGTTTCTTGGGACCATCTACGACCATAATAATATTCCCCAGAATCAAAAGGTATATTGGTACAAAATTCCTCGATTCAGGTGACCTCAAAGTACAGAAAATTCTTGTGGGTGGGCTGGTAGGAATTGGGGTTTTAGGTTTGGAATATTCCACATTTTAGGGAGGTCTTGTGAAGGGGAAACAAGAATCTTGGATTCCAGTTCCCAAAGAACATTATGGACGTCTTTCTTCTCATATCCAAAAAACTGGAATTCACGGTCTCTAGGACATGTCTTGGCATCCTACAGAGTGATGGAGGTCGTCATATACAGGACACTACACGTCATATTGCTAAGGAAGTATAAGGAATCTTCCTTATATGAGTCTTCAATCCGAAAAAATACAGGCCGTCTTCCTAAGACGTAACCATGAATCAGGTTTTTGAAGTAGGAATCTGGGTAATGGGAGTCCTCACAAAAATGAAACCTCACTGCCTATTGCTAAGTAAGAATAAGGAATCTGCTTTACTTGGATCCTCAATTCTAAAAAAGCTTAAGTCATCTTGCTATGGGCTAAACACGAATCATGGTGATTTCAAGCATTAATCTGGAAAATGAAGTCCTTATTTACAGGAAACTACATGAACTTTTGCTAAGTAAGCATAAGGAATCTGGGTTACACGAGTCCTCAATCCCTAAAATATACAGAGCATCTTGGAAAGTTCAAAAAGTATAAGATTTGTGAAGCAGGATATATCTAATGAGAGTCCTAATATACAGGAAAATACACGACCCCTTGCCAAGGAAGAAAAATAATCAGGGTTATTGCAGTCCTCATTCCTTGAAATCAACAGGCCATCTGCTGTGCGCTAAAAAAAATCAGGATTTAGATGCTGAATCATAGGTAATAGCAGTCCTCATATGCAGAATCTTCATGATCTCTAGGTAAGGAGAACTAAGAAACCTCTTTTACACAGTTCCTCCGTCACAATATCTACATGTCATTTTGCTAATGGCAAAGCAAGAATCAGGGTTTTCAAACAGGATTCTGGGGAACGGGAGTCCTCATATACAGGACATTACATGGCCCCTAGGTAAACAAGAATAAGGAATCAGTGATACACGAGTCCACAATCCGAAAAATTCTCAAGGTGTCTTGCTGCGTTATAAACAAGAATCAAGTTTTCGAGTACATCTCATGTTTCAGAGATATTTGGCTTGTGGGTATTATGACTCAATCATTTAAGGACTCAAGCAACATTCTGGTCCTCTTGAGAGTTGTAATCGGATATCTGGTAGTTCAAGTCCATTAGGTTCCTCGGGACAATTAATGTCAGTTTCCCGGAAAAAAGTATCATCTTGCCGTATTTGGATGTAACTTTGGTCTTAACATGAAATTGGTCATCCTTAAATTTCCGTTTGTAGTTTATTTGGAGAGGGGCCGAGGGTTTTGGAGTTGCCAAATATTTAGTAGGAATTATTAAAATGTAACCAAGACCCTTGGATTCCACGTCCCTAAGGAAACCCTGGGCATCTGCATTTTTGTATACAGAGTTTCGGAATCCATATCTACAGGGAAATTCAGGGCATTTTCTGAGAACGGAAAGGGAATCCGGTTCTCATAGTTCTTAGTCGCCTAAATCTTCAGTCTCTTGATAAGGTTTAGTCAGCATTCTGGCTTCTATGTCGCCACATTTTTAGTGTGTCTTTTGAAAAGGGACCAGGAATCTTGGGTTCCAATTCCTCCAGAACTTTATGGGAGTCTTTCTCTTGATATAAAAGCAACTGAAATTCCAGGTCACCAGTTAATACCTTGGTGTCTTGCTGAGAATGAAGCAGGAAATTCAGTAATGGAGTCTTCAGATACAGAACACTACACGACCTGTTGCTACAGAAGAATAAGGAATCTTGGTTACACGAGGACTCCATTCCAAAAACCTACAGACCGTCATGCTAAGAGGTAACCACCATTCAGGTTGTGGGAGTAGGAATCTGGATAATGGGAGTCCTCATAAATGGGAAACTGCCCTTTCTATTGCTAAAAGAGGAAAAGGAATCTGGTTTACATGTGTCTTTTATCCCAATAAAACTTCAGAGATTCTTGCTAAGGGATAAACACGAATTTGGGTTTTTGAAGCATAAACTAGGGAAATGAAATCCTCATATACAGGCAAACGCACTGACTTTTCCTAAGACAGAATAAGGAATGTGGGTAACATGTTTTCTCAGTCTCCAAAAAATATATGGCGTCTTCCTAATATCTAAACAAGAATCAAGCTTTCGACACATGTATCTGTGAACAGGAGTACTCATACAGGTAACTGCACAGCTGCTGCTAAAAATAAGGAATCTTGGTTATACGTGTCCTCAGTCCTGATAATCTACAGGCTATCTTGCCGACGGCTAAAGAAGAATCAGGGATTCGAGGCATGAATGTGGGTAATAGCAATCATCATATACTGGAAACAACATGGCTAATAAAAGAGAAGAAATCTGTTTTCCACGGTTCATCTATCAAAAAATCTACGTGACTTCTTACTAAGTGCTAAACAAGAATCAGGGTTCGAAACAGGAATCAAGGGAGAGTCCTCACATACAGGACACTACATGGCCTCCAAATAAGTATGAATAAAGAATCACTGATGTACGCGCCCTCAATTCAAAAAATTCCCAGGTTATCTGCTATGGGAGAAACAAGAAACAGATCTTCGAGCTCCCCAAATGTTTCAGAGCAATTTAGCATTCGGATATTATGAATCGGTCATTTCAGAACTTCAGAAACATTCTAGTCCTCTTAAAAGTTGTGAATGGTATTGGGCACCCAAGTCCGTTAGGTTCCTCAGAACAACTAAGGCCAGATTCCAGGATAAAAAGAATCTTCTTGCCATATTTGGATGTAACTCTGGTCTTAAGGTAACCCTGTAATCCTTCCCCTTCCGTGTCTCTTTTTATTTTGATACAAGACAAGGGTTTTGCACTTGCCAAATGTTTACTACGTACTTTTAATGGTAACCAGGAATCATGGAATCCACCAACCTAGGACACATCTGGACATCTGTCTTTTGATATACTGAATTTGGAATCCAAAGAGACAGGAAAACTCTGGGCATCTTACTGAAAATTAAAATGAAATCCGGTTCTAGGAGTTCTCATTTTCCGGAATCTATAGGGCCTCTTGATAAACTTTAATCAACAATCTGGGCTTCTGGGTCCCTACATTTTCAGAGCTAGTTGCTCCGAGGATATGATAAATCTGTATTACAGATCCTCAGGCTGCTTCTAGTCCTCTTGTTAGTTGTAATCAAGCATTTGGCCCTAGAATTCCTTTAGTTTTCTGGGACAATCTACGACCATAATCATATTCCCCAGAATCAAAAGGTATATTAGTACAAAATTCCTCGATTCAGGTGACCTAAAAGTACAGAAAATTCTTGTGGGTGGGCAGGTAGGGATTGGGATTTTGGGTTTGGAATATTCCACATTTTGGGGAGGTCTTGTGAAGGGGAACCAGGATTCTTGGATTCCAGTTCCCAAAGAACATTATGGACATCTTTCTATTGATATCCAAAATACTGGAATTCTTGGTCTACAGGAACTGTCTTGGCATCCTGCAGAGGGAAGCAGGAAGCTGGGTAGTCGAGGTCATCATACACAGTAAACTACACACTATATTGTTAAGGAAGTATAAGGAATCATCCTTATATGTGTCCTCAGTCACAAAACTACAGGCGGTCTTCCTACATGGTAACCACGAATCAGATTTTTGAAGAAGGAATCTGGGTAATGGGTTTCCTCACATACAGGAAACTTCACTGCCTATTGCTAAGTAAGAATAAAGAATCTGCGTTACTCAGGTCCTCAATCTCAAATAGCTTAACGTCATCTTGCTATGGGGTAAGCACGAATTATGGTGTTTTCGAGTATGAGTATGGAAAATGGCGTACTTAAAATCAACAGGCCTTCTGCTGTGGGTTAAACAAGAATTAACGTTTAGAAGCTGGAACATAGGTAATAGCAGTCCTCATATGCAGAATCTATATGATCTCTAGCTAAGGAGAACTAAGAAACCTCTTTTACATGGTTCCTCCGTCCCAATATCTACATGACATCTTCCTAATGGCAAAATAAGAATCAGGGTTTCAAAACAGGATTCTGGGGAATGGGAGTCCTCATATACAAGACATTACACAGCCCCTTGTTAAAGAAGAATAAGGAATCTGTGATACACTAGTCCACAATCCGAAAAATTCTCAGGGTGTCTTGCTGCAGTATAAACAAGAATGAAGGCTTCGAGCTCATCTCATGTTTCAGAGATATTTGGCTTGTGGGTATTATGAATCAGTCATTTCAGGACTCCAGCAAGATTCTGGTCCCCTTGAGAGTTGTAATCGCGTGTGTGGTAGTACAAATCTCTTAAGTTCCTAGGGAAAATGAAGGACAGATTCCCGGAAAATAAGTATAATATTGCCGTATTTGGATGTAATTTTGGTCTTAAGATCAACTTGGCAATCCTTAATTTTCCGTTTGTACTTTATTTGTAGAGGGGCTGAGGGTTTTGCTGTTGCCAAATATTTAGTACGTATTATTAAAATGTAACCAAGATCTGTGGATTCCATGTCCCTAGGAAACATATGGGCATATGCATTTTTGTACACAGAGTTTTGGAATCCACATGGACAGGGAAATTCAGGGCATCTTGCTGAGAACCGAAAGGGAATTCGTTTCTTGGAGTTCTCAACCGAATAAATCTACAAAGTCTCTTGAAAAGGTTTAATCAGCAATCTGGGCTTCTATGTCGCCACATTTTTAGTGTGTCTTTTGAAAAGGAACCAGGAATCTTGGGTTCCAATTCCTCAGGAACTTTATGGGAGTCTTACTCTTGATATCCAACCAACTGGAATTCTAGGTCCCCAGGAAATATCTTGGCCGTGCCGAGCATGAAGCAGGGATTTCAGTAATGGGAGTTCTCATATACAGAACACGACACGACCTGTTGCTACAGAAGAATAAGCAATCTTGGTTACTCGAGGCCTCCGTCCCAAAAACCTACAGACCGTCTTGCTAAGAGATAACCACCATTCAGGTTTTGGGTGTAGGAATCTGGATAATAGGAGTCCTCATATATAGGAAACTGCACTGTCTATTGCTAAAGGAGAATAAAGAATCTGGTTTACACGTGTCCTCCATCCCAATAAAACTTCAGGGTTTCTTGCTAAGGGCTAAACACGAATTTGGGTTTTTGAAGCTTAAACTAGGGAAATGAATTCCTCATATAGAGGCAAATGCACGGACTTTTACTTAGAAAGATTAAGGAATATGGGTGACATGCTTTCTCAATCTCCACAAAGGTATACGGCATCGTCCTCAGATCTAAACAAGATTCAAGCTTTCGAAGCATGTATCTGTGAACCGGAGTACTCATATACAGGTAAGTAAATGGCTGTTGCTAAAAATAAGTAATCTGGGTTATACTAGCCCTCAGTCCTGAAAATCTACATGGCATCTTGCTGACGGCTAAAGAAGGATCAGGGATTCGAGACATGAATGTGGGTAATAGCAATTCTGATATACTGGAAACTACATGGCCTGTTGCTAATAAAAGAGAAGATATCGGTTTTCCCCAGTTCCTCTATCAAAAAATCTACATGACTTCTTACTAAGGGCTAAACAAGAATTAGGGTTTTGAAACAGGAATCAAGGGAAAGAAAGTCCTTACATACAGGACACTACATGGCCTCCAACTAACTACGAATAAAGAATCGTTGTTGTACACGCCCTCAATCCCTAGAATTCCCAGGTTGTCTGCTCTGGGACAAACAAGAAAGTGATCTTCAAGCTCCGCAAATGATTCAGAGCAATTTAGTATTCGGATATTATGATTCGGTCATTTCAGGACTCCAGCAACATTCTGCTCCTCTTAAAAGTTGTAAATGGTATTGGGCACTCCAAGTCTGTTAGCTTCCTCAGAACAACTAAGGACAGATTCCAGGACAAAAAGAATCTTCTTGTCATATTTGGATGTAACTCTGGTCTTACGGTGAACACTGTAATCTTTCCCCTTTCGTGTCTCCTGATATTTTGAGAAGGGACAAGGTTTGGCACTTTCCAAATGTTTAATACATACTTTTAATGGTAACCAGGAATAATGAAATCCACGAACCTAGGAAACTTCTAGGCATCTGACATTTGATATACTGAATTTGGAATACAAATCGACAGGTAAATTCAGGGCATCTTACTGAGAATTAAATGCAAATCAGGTTCAGGAGTTCTCATTTTCCGGAATCTACAGGGCCGCTTGATAAGGTTAAACAACTATCTGGGCTTCTAGGTCCCTACTTTTTCAGAGCTACTTGCTCCGTGGATACGCTAAATCTGTCATTACAGATCCTCAGGTTCTTTCTGGTCCTCTTGTTAGTTGTAACCAAGGTTTTGAACCTAGAAATCCTTTAGCTTCCTGGGACCATCTATGATAATAATTATATTCCCCAGAATCAAAAGGTATATTGGTACAAAATTCCTCGATTCAGGTGACCTCAAAATACAGAAAATTCTTTTGGGTGGGCAGGTAGGAATTGGGGTTTTCGATTTGGAATATTCCACATTTTGGGGAGGTCTTGGAAGGGGAACCAGGAATCTTGGATTCTAGTTCCCAAAGACCATTATGGACGTCTTTCCTCTGATATCCAAAAACTGGAATTCACGGTCTCCAGGAAATGTCTCGACATCCAGCACAGTGAAGCAGGATACTGGGTAATACAGGTCGTCATATACAGGACACTACACGTCATATTGCTAAGGAAGTATTAGGAATATTCCTTATATGAGTCCTCAATCCGAAAAACTACAGGCCGTCTTCCTAAGACGTAACCACGAATCAGGTTTTTGAAGTAGGAATCTGGGTAATGGGAGTCCTCACATAAAGGAAACTTCACTGCCTATTGATAAGTAAGAAAAAGGAATCTGCGTTACTCGGATCCTCAATTCCAAAAAAGCTAAGTAATCTTGCTATGGGCTAAACACGAATCATGGTGATTTCTATCAGTAATCTGGAAAATGAAGTCCTTATTTACAGGCAACTACATGAACTATTGCTAAGTAAGAATAAGGAATCGGGGTTACACAAGTCCTCAATCCCTAAAATCTACAGAGCATCTTGGAAAGTTCAAAAAAGTATCAGATTTTTGAAGCAGGATGTATCTAATGAGAGCACTAATATACAGGAAAATACATGGTCCCTTACCAAGGTAGAAAAATAATCGAGGTTATTGCAGTCCTCATTCCTTGAAATCAACAGGCCATTTGCTGTGTGCTAAAAAAATCAGGATTTAGAAGCTGAATCATAGGTAATAGCAGTCCTCATATGCAGAATCTTCATGATCTCTAGGTAAGGAGAACTAAGAAACCTCTTTTACACAGTTCCTCCGTCACAATATCTACATGACATTTTGCTAATGGCAAAACAAGAATCAGGGTTTGTAAACAGGATTCAGGGAACGAGAGTCCTCATATGCAGGACATTACATGGCACCTCGGTAAACAAGAATGAGGAATCGGTGATACACGAATCCACAATCCGAAAAATTCTCAGGGTGTCTAGTTGCGGTATAAACAAGAATCAAGTTTTCGAGCTCGTCTCATGTTTTGGAGATATTTGGCTTGTGGGTATTATGACTCAGTCATTTCAGGACTCAAGCAACATTCTGGACCTCTTGAGAGTTGTAATCGGATATCTGGTAGTTCAAGTCCATTAGGTTCCTCTGGACAATTAATGTCAGTTTCCCGGAAAAAAGTATCATCTTGCCGTATTTGGATGTAACTTTGGTCTTAACATGAAATTGGTCATCCTTAAATTTCCGTTTGTACTTTATTTGGAGAGGGGCCGAGTGTTTTGCAGTTGCCAAATATTTAGTAGGAACTATTAAAATGTAACCAGGACCCTTGGATTCCACGTCCCTATGAAACATCTGGGCATCTGCATTTTTGTACACAGAGTTTTGGAATCCATATCTACAGGGAAATTCAAGGCATTTGCTGAGAACGGAAAGGGAATTCGGGTCTTGTAGTTCTTAATCGCCATAATCTACATTCTCTTCATAATGTTTAGTCAGCATTCTGGGCTTCTATGTCGCCACATTTTTGGTGTGTCTTTTGAAAAAGACCCAGGAATCTTGGGTTCCAATTCCTCCAGAACTTTATGGGAGTCTTTCTCTTGCTATCCAAACAACTGGAATTCTAGTTCACCAGGAAATACCTTGGCGTCTTGCTGAGAATGAAGCAGGAAATTCAGTAATGGGAGTCCTCATATACAGAACACTACACGACCTGTTGCTATGGAAGAATAAGGAATCTTGGTTACACGAGGACTCCATCCCAAAAACCTACAGAACGTCTTGCTAAGAGAAAACCACCATTCAGGTTGTGGGAGTAGGAATCTGGATAATGGGAGTCCTCATAAACGGGAAACTACCCTGTCTATTGCTAAAGGCAGAAAAGGAATCTGGTTTACATGTGCCCTCCATCCCAATAAAACTTCAGGGTTTCCTGCTAAGGACTAAACACGAATTTGGGTTTTTGAAGCATAAACTAGGGAAATGAAATCCTCATATACAGGCAAATGCACTGACTTTTCCTAAGAAAGAATAAGGAATGTGGGTAACATTTTTTCTCAATGTCCAAAAATGTATATGGAGTCTTTCTAATATCTAAACAAGAATCAAGCTTTCGACGCATGTATCTGTGAACAGGAGTACTCATATACAGCAAACTGCATGGCTGTTGCTAAAAATAAAGAATCTTGGTTATACGACTCCTCAGTCCTGATAATCTACAGTCTATCTTGCTGACGGCTAAAAATGAATCAGGGATTCGAGGCCTGAATGTGGGTAATAGCAATCATCATATACTGGAAACAACATGGCCTAGTGCTAATAAAAGAGAAGAAATATGTTTTCCACGGTTCCTCTATCAAAAAATCTACGTGACTTCTTACTAAGGGCTAAACAAGAATCAGGGTTTCGAAACAGGAATCAAGGGAGAGTCCTCACATACAGGACACTACATGGCCTCCAAATAAGTATGAATAAAGAATCATTGATGTACGCGCCCTCAATCCAAAAAATTTCCAAATTGTCTGCTATGGGAGAAACAAGTAACAGATCTTCAAGCTCCCCAAATGTTTCAGAGAAATTTAGCATTCGAATATTATCAATCGCTCATTTCAGGACTCCAGCAACATTCTGGTCCTCTTAAAAGTTGTGAATGGTATTGGGCACCCAAGTCCGTTAAGTTCCTCAGAACAACTAAGGTCAGATTCCAGGATAAAAAGAATCTTCTTGCCATATTTGGATGTAACTCTGGTCTTAAGGTGAACCCAGTAATCCTTCCCCTTCCGTGTCTCTTTTTATTTTGATACAGGACAAGGGTTTTGCACTTGCCAAATGTTTACTACATACTTTTAATGGTAACCAGGAATCATGGAATCCACAAACCTAGGAAACTTCTGGGCATCTGTTTTTGATATACTGAAATTGGAATCCAAAGAGACAGGAAAACTCAGGGCATCTTACTGAAAATTAAATTGTAATTCGGTTCTAGGAGTTCTCATTTTCCGGAATCTACAGGACCTCTTAATAAGCTTTAATCAGCAATCTGGGCTTCTGGGTCCCTACATTTTCAGAGCTAGTTGCTCCGAGGATATGATAAATCTGTCATTACAGATCCTCATGCTGTTTCTTGTCCTTTTGTTAGTTGTAATCAAGGATTTTGCCCTAGAATTCCTTTAGTTTTCTGGGACAATCTACGACCATAATCATATTCCCCAGAATCAAAAGGTATATTGGTACAAAATTCCTCAATTCAGGTGACCTAAAAGTACAGAAAATTCTTGTGGGTGGGCAGGTAGGGATTGGGATTTTGGGTTTGGAATATTCCACATTTTGGGGAGGTCTTGTGAAGGGGAACCAGGAATCTTGGATTCCAGTTCCCAAAGAACATTATGGACGCCTTTCTCTTGATTCACAAAATACTGGAATTCTGGGTCTACAGGAATGGTCTTGGCACCCTGCAGAGAGAACCAGGAAGGTGGGTAGTCGAGGTCGTCTTATAAAGGAAACTGTACGTCATATTGGTAAGGATGTATAAGGAATCTTCCTTATATGTGTCCTCAGTCCCAAAACTGCGTTCCGTCTTCCTAAATGGTAACCACGAATCAGATTTTTGAAGTAGGAATCTGGGTAATGGGTGTCCTCACATACAGGAAACTTCACTGCCTATTGCTAAGTAAGAATAAGGAATCTGCGTTACTCGGATCCTCAATCCCAAAAATGCTTAATGTCATCTTGCTATGGGCTAACATGAATCATGGTGTTTTCTAGATTGAATCTGAGAAATGGAGTCCTTATTTACAGGCAACAACAATACCTTTTGCTAAGATAGCATAAGGAACCTGGGTTACACGAGACCTCAATCCCAAAAACCTACAGAGCATCTTGGAAAGTGTTAAAAAGAAATCAGAATTTCGAAGCACGATTTATCTAATGAGCGTCCTATTATACAGGAAAATACACAACCCCTTGTTAATGAAGAAAATAATCGAGGTTATAGCATAGCTCAGTCAGGAAAATCAACAGGCCATCTGGTGTTGGTTAAATAATAATCAGCGTTCAGAATCTGGAACAAAGGTAACAGCAGTCCTCATATACAGAATCTACACGATCTCTAGCTAAGGAAAAATAAGAAACCTGTTCTACACGGTTCCTCCATCAGATTATCTACATGACATCTTGATAATGGAAAAACAAGAATCAGGGTTTCTAAACAGGATTCTGGGGAAAGGGAATCCTCATATACATGACATTACACGGTCCCTCGCTAAGGAAGAATAAGGAATCTGTGATACACTAGTCCAGAATACAAAAAATTCTCAGGGTGTCTTGGTGCGGTATAAACAAGAATAAAAACTTCGAGCTCATCTCATGTTTCAGTGATATTTGGCTTGTGGGTATTATGAATCAGTCATTTCAGGACTCCAGCAACATTCTGGTCCTCTTGATAGTTGTAATCTGGTATCTGGTAGTACAAGTCCCTTAGGTTCCTTGCGACAATTAACGCCAGTTTCCCGGAAAAAAAAGTATCATTTTGCCGAATTTGGATGTAATTTGTTCTTATGATGAACTTGGTAATCCTTAAATTTCCGTTTGTACTTTCTTTGGAGAGGGGCGAGGGTTTTGCAGTTGGCAAATAGTTAGTACGAATATTAAAATGTAGCCAGGATTCATGAAATCCACGACCCTCGGAAACATCTGGGCATCTGCATTTTGTATACAGACTTTTGGAATCCACATGGACAGGGAAAGTCAGGGCATCTTGCTGAGAACGGAAAGGGAATCCGGTGCTTGGAGTTCTCTATCGCCTAAATCTACAAGGTCTCTTGATGTGATTTAAAGAGCAATCTGGGCTTCTATGTCGCCACATTTTTATTGTGTCTTTTGAAAATGGACCAGGAATCTTGGATTCCAATTCCTAAAGAACTTTATGGGAGTCTTTCTCTTCATATCCAAGCAACTGGAATTCTAGGACAAAAGAAATATCTTTACCTCTTGTTGAAAATGAAGGATGAATTTCAGTAATGGGAGTCCTCAGGTACAGAACACTACACGACCTGTTGCTACACAAGAATAAATAATATTGCTTAAACGAGTCCTCCATCCCAAAAGCCAACAGAGCATCTTGCTAAGAGGTAACCAATATTCAGGTTTTTGGAGTAGGAAACTGGATAATGGCAGTCCTCATAAACAGGAAATGGCACTGTCTATTGCTAAAGTAGAATAAGGAATCTTGTTTACACGTGTCCTCCATTCCAATAAAACTTCAGGGTTTCTTACTAAGGGCTAAACACGAATATGGGTTTTTGAAGCATAAACTTGGGAAATGAAATCCTCATATACAGACAAATGCACGGAATTTTCCTAAGAAAGAATAAAGAATGTGGGAGACATGGTTTCTCAATCTCCAAAAAAGTATACGGTGTCTTCCTATGATCTAAAAAAGAATTAAGCTTTCCACGCATGTATCTGTGAACAGGAGTACTCATATACAGGTAACTGCACGGCTGATGCTAAAATAAGGAATCTGGGTTATATGAGTCCTCAGTCCTAAAGATCTGCATGGCATCCTGCTGATGGCTAAAGAATAATCAGGGATTCGAGGCATGAATGCGGGTAATAGAAGTCCTCATATACAGGAAATTACACGGCCTCTTGCTAAAAAAAGAGAAGAAATCTGTTTTCCGCGGTTCCTTTATCAAAAAATCCACATGAGTTCTTACTCAGGGCTAAACAAGAATCAGAGTTTCGAAATAGGAATCAAGAGAAAGAGAGTCCTTACATACAGGACACTACGTGGCCTGCAACTAAGTACGAATAAAGAATCATTGTGGTACGCGTCCTCAATCCAAAAAATTCCCAGTTTGTCTGTTATGGGACAAAGAAGAAACAGATCTTCAAGCTCCCAAAGTATTTCAGAGCAATTTAGCATTTGGATATTATGAATTGGTCATTTCAGGACTCCAGCAACATTCTGGTCCTCTTAAGTGTTGTAACTGGTATTGGGGACTCCAAGTCCGTTAGGTTCCTCAGAACAACTAAAGCCAGATTCCAGGACAAAAAGAATCTTCTTGCCATTTTTGGAGGTAACTCTGGTCTTAAGGGAACCCTGTTATCCTTCCCCTTCTGTGTCTTTTTTTATTTTGAGAAGGGACAAGCGTTTTGCATTTGCCAAATATTTACTATGTATTTTTAATGGTAACCAGGAATCATGAAATTCACGAACCTAGGAAATTTCTGGGCATCTGTCTTTTGATATATTGAATTTGGAATCCAAATCGATAGGAAAAATCAGGGCATCTTACTGAGAATAAAAAAAAATTACGGTTCTAGGAGAGCTCATTTTCAAGAAACTACAGGGCCTATTGATACGGTTTAATCAGCGATCTGGGCTTCTGGGCCCCTACATTTTCAGAGCTACTTGCTCCGTGGATATGCGAAATCTGTCATTACAGATCCTCAGGATCTTTCTGGTCCTCTTGATAGTTTTAATCTAGGATTTGGCACTAGAAATCCTTGTGTTTACTGGGACCATCTATGACCATAATCATATTCCCCAGAAACAAAAGGTATATTGGTACAAAATTCATCAACTCTGGTGATCTCAAATTACAGAAAATTCTTGTGGGTGGGCAGGAAGGAATTGGGTTTGTGGGTTTGGAGTATTCCACATTTTGGGGAGGCCTTGTGAAAGGGAACCAGGAATCTTGGATTCCAGTTCCCAAAGAGCATTATGGATGTCTTTCTCTTGATATCCAAAAAACTGGAATTCTCGGCATCCTGCAGTCTGAAGCAGGAATCTGGGTAATGGAGGTCGTCACAAATAGGAAATTACAGGTCATATTGCTAAAGAAGTATAAGGAATCTTCCTTATATGAGTCCTCAATCCCCAAAACTACAGGCCGTTTTCCTAAGACATAACCATGAACCAGGTATTTGAAGTAGGAATCTGGGTAATGGGAGTCCTCACATAAAGGAAAATTCACTGCCTATTGCTAATTAAGATTAAGAAGCTGTGTTACTCATGTCCCCAATCCC
>NW_007233610.1:0-10795 GCF_000164805.1 Carlito syrichta | reverse complement strand
TTATAAATTTCATGTTCAGCTAATTTTTTGGTAGAACGTCAAAATCTGTGTCTAAGTTCACTTTTTACATGTGGAGGCCCAATTTTTCCAGCACCATTTGTTTACAAGCCAGTTTCTAAACTCTATTCTGTTTTGTTGATTAATGCATTCTTTCACCAGTAGATTTTCCTGACTAAAAATAACTCCTAAAATCAGGTATTGGGACTCATTCTGCTTTTTTTCTTCTTTGATATTGTGTGTACCTTTTCAAATTTTGTGGAATTCAAGTAAGTATTGACTACACAAGTAGGCTGAATGCAAGTGAAGTTGAGTCTACAACTGGTCCTCACTCCCCCTGGTATGGGACCAGGAACTCTTTGTGTTCTTATGCACACCCCTCCATGCCTTCTTTGCCCAGGGATGCCCAGTGACTGCTGATTCCTCTCCTTTGCTAATTCGATTAATGTTCAGGGCACCCTAATGAGTGAAAACATGAAGTATTTTCTTCTTTGCTTCTGTGATACATCACTAAGTATGATGGGCTTCAACTCCATCCAATTTCCTGTGAAGTCCATGATTTTGTTCTTCTTTATGGCTGTGTAATATTCCATCATATATATATCACATTTTCTTTATCCAGTCCATTTTTGAAGGGCAGTGGTGTTGGTTCCATGTTTCTGCTATTGTGAACAGTGTGGCAATAAACAGGCATCTGCAGGGGTCTTTTTTGTAGAAAAATTTATGTTCCTCTGGGAAAATTCCCAGGAGATGGATTACTGGGTTGTATGGAAGGTCAATTTTTAGCCCTTTTAGGAATCACCACATTGCTTTCCATAGAGGCTGAACTAGGTTGCATCCCCACCATCAGTGTGTAAATGATCCCTTTTGTCTGCACCTGTAGCAACATCTGTTACTTTTTGATTTATTAATGATGACCATTCTTACTGGAGTTAGGTGGTATCTCATCATAGTTTTGATTTACATTTCTCTAAATATTAGTGAACCACATAAGTTTTAGAATCAGTTTTGCAACATTGACAAAAATCTTGCTGAGATTTTGACTGACATTGCATTAAATCTATACATCAAGTTGAGTATACTTGTCACCTTAATATTGCTGAGTCTTCCAATTAACAAGCATGGACTGTAGGTCACTTTATTTAGACCTTTTTGAAATCTTTTTGGTAAAGGTGTTGGTTTTTAAAAATTTCAATTTTTCACTGATAGTATATAGGAAACATGTTAATTTTGTATGTTAACTTTGTGTCCTATGACTCTTCAATATTTACATTTTAGGTCCAGAGAGATATTGTCATTTCTTTCTTTCTTTTTTTTTTGTTTTTTTGAGTTGGAGTCTCACTCTGTTGCCCAGAATGGAGTGCAGTCTCACTTTTTGTTCATTCAGAGAGATCTATCCTCATACCTCTTCTACAGATTTTCTTGCCACCAATATTCTTTTTATGAATTTTCTATGTCCCTGGTCATCCAGTCAAACCGTACATCACTGACCATGAATTGGTAGAAGTTGGGAGCCAGCCTTGGAGCCCTGCCTGATTGACAAAGTCCAGGTGCACTGAGGACCCCCAGCCGCAAAGCGAGTCCAGGCAGCTGAGGCCCTTCTGTCTTCCATCTTTGCTGTTTGGTACTGCTGAAGAATTCTGTGCAGTCATGGAAGAAGAAAATGGCATGTTTATGCGAAGTACTCACAGCTAACCTGAGAATGTCATGGTTCATTTTTCCATTTTTCCACTATGCCACTTGGCCTTTTCTAACATATACAAGGGTTAAACTGTGAAGCACATCAAGAATGCTTTCTTTCACTTGGTTATAAGTTACTAGATATTGCTTAAGTAAAAAATAATATAAGTATATTCACTCCCTATTTGATTTAGAATTATGCAGTTTGGTGCTTAGACATAAGGTTTTTTAGAAGCACAAGTTTATAGTAAGTTCATTAGGTATTAATTATAAGTTCTAACACATATAGAAGTTATGTAGGTGATTTATAACACTTTTTTCACTGACAGGATAAAGATTATGTTAAGGTTTCTACTTAATTCAATAGTTAAAACTCTAAGTTAACATTTATAAAGTGGATTTTCACTGAACTCATAATATACTAATCAGACACTTTTATGATAGATTAGCTAAAGACAGAAAGCAACCTTGGGGGCCTGGGAAACACTACTAAAAGCTTCTTTTGAGTTCTCTTTAGAAATAAACACACAGGATAAGATAAAAGTAATGAAGACACCTGGACAAGAAGGGCAATTACAAAGCTCTGAAGGTCATAAAGCCCCAGAAGGAAAACTACTGCTACATGAAGAACTTTACACTTGGAAACTTTTTGGAGACAGTTCAAGGACTGTAATTCGGGACTTTGGACTAAAACTATCATCTTTGGCCTTATGAATAAGACTCATTGTCTGAATGTTTATAGGGTTCTTGGCTTGTTTGTTGCTAAAAGCAATAGATGGCGGTAACTTGTAGAGGATATGTATGTGAAGGAATTTTCTTTGTCTTGCCCCTTTATGAATGGTATAAAAGCTCTGTGTTAACTAACATTAAATTGTCATCTGTTCAGGAAGCAGGTGTCCGAGTATATTATCTTTGTCTTTAGCCTATCCATCTCTCCTTCAGGAAATCTCACGACCCTTGTGGGGCTGGACCCCCACAGCTAGATAACTTCAAGTCTGGCCATTTCACCTTATAAATGACATGAGAAATCAGATACACTGCTCAAAGCTCTTTCCACTGGAAAATTTTTCTTCACCATTGTCCTTCAGGGATATCCAGAAAGGGCTGTAGCGCTTTTGGCAGAACCTATGACCAGGACCATCTTTAAACCAGACCTGAGTTGTCTCCTTCTCTTTTATCTGATCATGGTAGATTTTTCATGAGGTCATAAGTGAAAACTAGAAAAGAAAAAGTAGCAGAGGACTATGAGTATTTGAGACACTTTTTCATGAAATTTACTTGTGTTTTGGGAGTCAACTTAGGCCAAATTCTATATACTTAATTTCTATGTAATGATAGAGTATTTCTGTGAATGTCCAACTTTATGACTTTATATGTTTGATAACAATCAATGGGTCTGTCAAGTTGCCTGATAACTTTGTGGACAATGTGAAGCATCCAGTCTCTATTAAAACTCAGTAGAAGCTTAAAACTGTTTCTCAAAAGAAGAGTAGTTATCTGGAGAGGATGAAATCACTTTTTTCTGCCTGTGCTATGATTTACCTGCAATACAGCAATCTGCTGAGAGACCCAGATAGTATCCCTCTATTTGCCATAGTCACTACAAGTATCTGCTAGAATGCATGACCCAAGTGTCAGCACAGCTTGTACAGCAGCCTGGATCTGTGGCAAAGCCTTCTCATATTCTGGAGCCCTAAAAATTAATAGATCTTTTTGATCGCTTGGAAAGTGAGTCATAATGACAAACCCAGAAGAGAAATGAGTTTCCTTCAAAATCTCAAAAGGACTACACACCTAATGGGATGCTTTTTTGTTGTTGCTATTGTTGGAAGGGCCAGATTCAACAATTTATCTGTCACTTTAAAATGAATGTCTAAACATGCTCATTGCCACTAGAATTCTAGAAATATCACTAAGGTAGAGAGTTACAGAATTTTTGTTGAATATATTTGGTTCATATATCTATTCACCAAATGTCAACTGTGTAAAAAAGAAGTGTGTTATTTTATGGGGAAAAAAGGAAATCAAGATCCTTGCAAATTAAATAATGACACAGAGCTAGAAGTTGTTATACCTTTGAGACAGGACAGTGAAAGTATATTGCTAGCCTTATCAGCTGAAAGCAAACTGCTTCTAGTGGGCCTTATTGATAAGAATTGAAGAGAAGACATTTGCCAGAACATGTTAACTTGTTCAGTCAATAAAGTTAACTTGTACTTCCACTTCAAACTTCCAAGTACCTGGAACTACTGTCATGCACTGCCATGCCCAGCTATTTTCTTTTTTGGGATTTATTGTACAGAAGAGGTCTCACCAAGTTGACCAGACTAGTCTTGAACCTGTAGGCTCAGACAATCCACTCATCTCAGTTTCCTGAAGTGTGAGATTACAGGATGAACTACTGAGCCCAGTCATGAACAACTGTTTTACACCTATTTTCCAAGGTCATTAATCTCATTATGAGAACAGAGATCTCAACACTTAATGACCTCTTAAAGTCCCTACTTCTTGATATGAACACCTTGATGATCAAGTTTTAACACATAAATTTTAGGGGATACATTCAAACTATAGCAAACCTCTGGGTCCCAGAGATTACAGTCCTTTGAAGTCTCCTTTAATCACCAGCATTGACTATAGTGGACAGTATAATTTATGTAACTTATTTTCAACTCTCTTTAATATCCTAAGTAACATTATACAGTTAAAAGTGCTTGAACATCATTTATTTCAGTGGATCATGCAATATTTTGTAAGAAAGATTTGAGTAGAAAGATTAGAAAAATGACTGATATGTATATATGCCATAAATATTACTCCATCAAAATAAATTGAAGAGATAATATCTGCTAATGAAAGTATTTATTTGGATTATGACCTCATTGTTCAACATTTCTAAATCAGATTACAGTAATAAAATTAGAGGGAGTGTGATAATGAGAATGTCACATATAAAATTAGCTGTATATATTCATTTCATAGAAAATAAAACCTTGAGTAATATGCTGGATTAATTTTATAGAGCCAAATTGTAAAATTTTCTTTGTATTTTTTATAAATTTTATTAATAAAATAAACTAAAATAATTGAAAAATAGATAATTACAAAATAAAATCGTGTAAATGCTGAATTACCTTACCTAGCCTCCCATAGAAAAATATATATCTGTTTTGTCCCTAATTGCAAAATTGCAACAGCACCATTAGAATAAAGAAGAAAGAGATCTGTGAACATGACTTCATTTGTATTTTTCATTTTCATCATTTACTAAAATATATTGTAAGCAATGAGAATATGCTATTTCTGTGTCTTTTATGTCCCAATAATAAATGGAGAATAGAGATATGATTCAGTACACTTTAAATTAATAGAAAAACTCATTCTAAAAAATACAGAAGCAATTCACACATTTATATCTAATCAAGTAAGTTATAACAACCTAAATAATAATATTAGAAGTTTGTTACATGCTGTGCTAAATTCATATTTTGTTTTGTAAACAGCAATCATCAAACAATGTACCTCCTTGGTGAAAAATTGTATCACATCATTTATGCATGTTCAGTTTTAAGTAGTTTTTGTCTAGGACAACCAATACACAACACAGTTTTTCTGCAGACACCTTATTAATTCACCATGTCTGTTAACTCCCTAAAATAGTCACAATTCTGCTTTTGGAGGTATTTATAGATTCATCCTAAAAATATTTACTACTAGGCCCTATATTAGTTTCCAGAACAGACCTGGTCCTGTTCTCCTGAGCTTATACAGATAGCTAGGTGGTAACATTAAAATGTGATGGGTGTTATGGTAAAGAAATTACAGGGCACTATGAGAACATATGTCAAGGGAACAAGCATAACCTTGTCTCAAGTTCATGGAAGCTTTTCATAGACAATGTATTTTAAGTTGAGACAAAAATGAGTATGAAGAAACAAAACACAGGAGATCATGGAGAGTGTTGCAGGCAGAGGAAACAACATGCAGAGAATTCTAGAGGCAAGATGAAGTCAAAATTTTATAAAGAACTGAACTCGTATAAATAGACAGTCAAGAAATGAGAACAGACTACAAAGGCAATATCAACTGTGTCAAGGAGTTAAGAAGATTGGGAATGATTGAGGTAAGCAGGAAAATGACAGCAATCAATTTTTATTTTCAGAAAGTTACTTTATTTGCCAAGTGGGGAATAGATTGAAGAGAATAAGAACCTGGGACGGAGATAATGACCACCTGATTTGGGGTGGTAGAAGTATGGATGGGAGAAATAGATTTGTTTGAGAGATTTGTGATAGACCTGACATATTTCACTGTGCAAAGTAGAAGACAGAGACAAACCAAGATTTCTGGCTTGTGCAACTTAACAGATGAGAGAATCATTTTGAGATAGAGAACACTAGGGAAGATTTACAATTTTGAGAAAAATGTGTAAATTCAGTTTCATACAGGTCGAATTTGACATACTAGCAAGAAATTTAGCTGAAAATGTCCAGTGGGTAGGTGGATGCATGTCCCACCAATCTAGTACAGCCTAGTAAGAGGCTTGGGTTAGGCCAGCCTTGGTGGCTCAGCCTGTAATCCCAGCACTTTGGGAGGACGAGGTGAGTGGATTGCCTGAGCCTGTGGGTTTAAGACCCGCCTGGGCAACTTGACAAGGCCTCATCTCTACAATAAATAAAAAATTAGCCGGGCATGGTAGCATGTGCGTGTAGTTCCAGCTGCTTGGAAGGCTGAGGTGGAAGGATCTGTGGAGCCCAGCAGGTCGAGGCTGCAGTGGCCACTGCACTCCAGTCTGGGTGACAGAGTGAGACTCCAACTCAAAAAAAAAAAAAAAAGGAGGTTTGAGTTAGATCTTTAGGTTTGGAAATAATCATTTATTCAGACTTTCATTAAAAAATATTTTCTAATTTTTTATTATGATTCAAGTTCTGGGCATCTTTAGCACATAAAAGTAACAGAAGACATGGGAGGAGTAAAAGTGGCAGAGACAATGACATAGGGTAAGGTGAACAAAGACTGCATAACACTAATAGTTGGCAATGGGTTGAAAAAGAAGAGGAGACTATGTAGGATATGTAGAAGCAGGAGTTACAGACATGGAAAAGAAAACACAATGAAGTCCAAGAAAATATTGGTGTCATAGGATCTCATGAGGCAAAAGTGTATTAGGAGTGAAGAGAGAAGTAGCAGGATAGAGACCTACCACCAAACAAGCCAGATGAGAACTGCGCCAGATTTTATCACACTATGAGAGTGACCTCATTAGAATATTGAGTGTTAAAGCCACAATACAGTGGGTCAAAAACACAGGAAAATAACCAATGAAAAGTGTCAGGTGTGTACCATTTAAGATGAGGTAGAAATGAATAAGTTGGTGTTCATATCTGGGATACTCTGGGATAATCTTCAGAAGCTTATAACCAGATGATGTGGTAAAAGTCCTATGAAGGTTCTACAGATGTCACCTCACTTCAGATCCTCTGTAAAACTGGAACATGGCTAACCTGAAAATTCTTGCTATTCCACTATAATAAGATAGGATTGCTTAGTTATTTTCAAATTTTACAAATTTGTCATAAATGTACGGTGCAGCTAGCCTGAATGTGAGCACTTATCTATACTCTTAGATTGTCATTAAACCTCTGAAAATACACTTCTGATGTTTTCTCATTGTTTTACTGGCCTATTTTACTCCTGACATCTGTCAAGTGTCAGGCAATTTTCTAAAAAAAATATAAAAAGTCAATCCCAGATGCTGATCTTTTTTCCCTATAACTATGCTGCAATCTAATTTCAGTTTTAATTCATGGTGTATTGGTTATTTTTTTTCACAATTGATATGACTCAAGTTTCTAAAGAAAAACTTATAAATCAAGTGGAGAAACAAGAGCCTTACAAAGTAGTTAGAGAAGTTGTTTTTATGAATGCTAGGCCATGTAATATTTGTGAAACATAATTACCTTCTATAATACCTTTGTAAAGAAGAGTAACTGGTCAAATTTCTCTCCCCTCCCCTCCTAAAATTGCTTGCAATTAAAATAACATGAAAGATACTAATTATGCCTATAAAAGAGCATCCCCCCTTCTTTACTAGCAGAGACCTGGTCTAACTTAATTAAACAAGAGATGTGTACATCAGAAGAAGCTGTGCTCCTTGCCCACTCCAGGCACTTATTATTGTTTTATCTAGCCAAACCACAGTAAGTTTGTGGTTACTGCCCCTGTATGACTTAGAAATTGATCTGATTGAAATTTTGGTTGACAAGACAGGAGGGAAAGTCTGCTAACAGGTTTCTTGTAAAGACTTCTTAACCATTGAGCAGATACGTGAGATAAGGGGTACTCCCTTTAAGGTGTTGGCCATTGCTATATAAGGCTGATATGCCTAGAGCTTTTGCAGCTACCTCAAGACCTCAAGAAAGGAAGCCCAGGAACTAAAGCCAAAATGTTGAGAATGTCAGAACAGACAGATAGGAATAACCAAAGTCAGGAAAGACAAAATTCAGCCTCTGCAATAAACAACCCTTGAATCTTTTTACGTCAAGATTCCATGCAATATGGAGCAACATCTATTTTTTGTATTGCTTAAGTCATCTTGAATTACCTTTCTTTTAATTGCACAAGAAAATTGTATAATAGATGCATTTGTGTTAGTTTCAACCATGTCATTGAAAATTACTTGCTAAACTTTTAGAAATAATGGTCATTCTGTCATCTCTGAAAAGATTCACTTCAAGTATACAATGAAAAGAAGAAAAATTTAAATATCTTTACTTGAATGCCAACTCCCTCTGACACTATAATCTTTCATACAAATTCAGATTGTTGTCATAAGGCTAAGGGTATCCAGAAAACAAAATAGTCCCTTTGCATGTAGTTAAAATTGAACCAGAGAGCATAAAATAAAGCAGGGAGGGAGTTATTTCTAATGCAAAAGATTAAAATATGAGAAAAGGTCAAAGATAACATGTTAGACAGACATTAGACTTGCAAACAAAATTAAATCATACTATTCTATTTTATTTTTTATTTTTTATTTTTTTGACTTGGAGTTTCACTCTGTCACTCAGACTGGAATGCAATGGCATCCTCCCAGCCATCGCTGCCTTGACCTGCTGGGCTCCAGTGATCCTTCCGCCTCAGCCTTCCTAACGATCCATGCTAACATGCCCAACTAATTTTTTATTTATTGTAGAGATGAGGAGTTGCCATGTTGCCTAGGTGGGTCTCAAAACCACGGACTCAGGCAATCCACTCGCCTGAACCTTCCAAAGTGCTGGGATTACAGGCTGAGCCACTGAGCCCAACCAAATCATACTAGTTTAAAAACTCATGAGAACAATGAAAATTAAGTTCGTTTATACCATAAAACATTTAATAAATGAGACAGCATTAAAGGATGATCTTTCAATGGCATATCTAAAATCCTACTACAATAACTCAAAAATAGCATACCATTTGTATTATATTACTAAAAAGTGCATTGACTAAGTTCACCTTAAAATACCTCATTTCTAGTTATAATTTTTTTGAAGTATTATTTAAATTATTTAGTGTTTTCCCCTTCATGCATCCTTTAAAGCGCAATAGCATCCACTGAAAAGTAATGAGGATAATGACCTTATGTTATGATCATAACCTTTATATTGAATAGTGCAGTTTACATATTTTAACTCACTTGAGCCTTCTAATGGTCCAGTGAGATAAGAAAGAATAAATATTATCCCCATTCTACAGTTGAGGTAATGAGGTGGAGTCATTAAGACATTGTCTTGCCTAAAGATCACACAGTAAGAGATGAAGCTGGGATTTGAACCCTAGCAGTTTGGAATAAGAGCCCATGTTCTTGGGTGTAATGAGAATACTTGATATGGCCCCAATTTGGCTACTGTCAGGACAACTGATACCAGAAAGATTAAGATTGACTACTCTGAAGTCAATAAAGGCTTCCATCACTTTTAAAGTTACTAATCTGAAGTAAAAATTATCATATTACTAATAGTATCAGCTTAATTTTGGAGAAAATCTAACTCATAACTTTTAAAACTAACTAAAAAACTCCTAAACACGTTTCTGAAACTCTGAACCACAGATACCTTATCTGCAAATATTATTGTTTCTAAAAAGTTTTGTGAAAAATATAAGAAAATAATGGTACATGATGAAGCTAGTACACTGCTTGCTACACAGTAAGGAGTCAATTATATTTCCTTTTGCTACAACTCTTTTTTTTTAGGTACCAGTGTTGCTCTCCTTCTTGGTAATTTGTCCTACACTGGCTATAATGGTGAGATATAAAGACGTATCTTTTGTGTGGCAGAGACGGGCTAAAAACAGTTAAAATTATTCCTTTCAAAGATCAACCTGAAAAAGCTTTTGATAAAATACAGCATCCCTTGATAAAAACCCTCAAACATCTAGGTATAGAAGGAACATACCTTAAAATAGTAAGTGCCATCTACAACAGACCCACAGCTAGCATATTGCTAAATGGTCAGAAACTGGAATCATTTCCCCTGAAAACTGGAACAAGACAAAGCTGCTCACTCTCATCCCTCTTGTTCAATACTGTATTGGAAGTCCTAGTTCAGGCAATTAAACAAGAGAGGGAAATCGGGGGTATCCAAATGGGAAAAGAGGAAGTCAAGTTATCCCTCTTTGCTGATCCTATACCTTGAAAATCCAAGAGCATCTGTCAAAAACCTGCTTGCACTGATAAAGAAAGGTCTCAGGGAACAAACTAAATGTGCAAAAGACAATTGTATTCCTCTACACCAAGAATAAGCAGGAAGAGAACCAAATAAAAAGCACAATCTCATTCACAATAGCCACCAAAAAAAAAAAAAAAGAAAATATCTCGGCATCTTCCTAACCAGAGAAGTGAAAGACCTTTACAATGAAAATTGCAAATCACTGCTTAAAGAAATCCAAGAAGACACAAACAAATGTAAAATTATTCCATGCTCATGGATAGAAAGAATCAACATTGTTAAGATGTCCATCCTTCCAAAGGCAATCTACAGATTCAACACAATACCCATTAAACGGCCAACATCATTCTTCTCAGACCTGGAAATGACAATACAGAAATTCATATAGAAACATAAACAACCACAAG
>NW_007233609.1:0-8734 GCF_000164805.1 Carlito syrichta | reverse complement strand
CGGCGCCGTCCCCAGTCATTCTTAAAGCCCCACTCTGTAATCTTCTCAACCTCCCTGTTGAATCCCCTTGTGTTCTCATATTGGCCCTTCTCATGAGGGGAGGCATGGTCAATGCCTCTATACCCACCTGTAATGCCACTAGCATAGACTTCTACCTGTATCCTGAAAACCCACTGAACTAGCTTGTAATCAAGCTGATCATTTCTTTCATCCACGACGGAAGTGTGTCACCATCGCAACTTACACTGAAGGACCAAATGATACCTCCCAAATCACCCTTTGGTGAGGTATTAGTCCAGACCCAGATCTAACACAGGTATATATAAAAATCCTTAATCCCCTCCATTATTCTTGGGGAACGCCATCTATTTGGGGCATACAGGCTTATATAACTGGCTATGACGCCAGAGCCATATTCACAATCCAACAGCAAACACTCGCCTACAATGTACTCAGGCAAGTAAGGCCACTAGCTTATCTGGAAGATCCTATATTCAGTTTCCATCAGCCTCCTGCTGCCTGATCCTGGCAATCACCTAAGCTGACTCCATAAACTCACACAGGGACACAGTCCCTAATGTTACCTTCAAGGTCACATTCTCAGACTGGTCTACCAACTCAATAACCTCCCAGTCTGTTTCCTATCCTGACCCATATGCACCATTTACTCAATGCTACATGGTCACAACTAACTTCAGATTGTTGGCTATGCTTAAAATCTAAACCTGCTTACTATGTTGGTCTAAGGGTCAGTTCTTCTATTATCAGCAATACTGACAAAAACACCTGTGTTCCAAAAGGTGTCCATGTCACCATTGGAAATGCTTCTTGTCTTGTAACCTCAGATTTTAATCTAACAGCATCCTTGTTTTCTACTATTTGTGTCCCATCTCTTCTTGTAACTGTAACTACATCTATGGCCTATGCGACTCCTGCCAATGCCTGGTTTACTTACCCCACAGGACTTACTACTTGTATTACTGCTAAAATGTTAAACAATGAACCTATGTTAGGTGTCACTGTTCATATACTCCCTCAGGTATATGCTTACAGCAATCCTGAAGTTGTCCTTTTATTCAAAACCCCTGGTCTTCCAACAGCTCATCAGAAACATGCTGTCCCACTTAGTACCTGCCCTAATCGGGCTAAGCATGGTTGGAGCAACCACTCTAAGTACTGCTGCCTTGGTCCAAGGGAAATTGGGCTTAAATAACCTAGCATATGACATAAATTCTGACCTAAGTTTTATGTGATCCATTATAGACTGACTACATAACCAGGTAGACTCCCTGGCAGAAGTTGTCCTTCAAAATTTCAGAGGTCTAGACATGCTTTTCTTATCTCAAGGAGGACTCTGAACTGTTCTTAAAGAAGCTTGTTGTTTTTATACAAATGAATCAGAAGTTATTTTAAAAAACACTCTCCAAAATGTCCGAGAAAACATTGACAGGCAACAAAAAACCTAATGCTAAAAAATGTTGGTTCCATTCACTGTTTGACTGGAACACATGGTTATGTACCCAAATTACAAGTCTGGCCGGACTGCTCATATTTCTCTTCCTTGGTTTGTTTATAGGACCTTGTATATTAAACTGGTTTGTCAACTTTGTTAAACAATGTATCAATTCCGTAAAAATCATGTATACAAGACCTTATTATAATTCCACACCTATGACTGATGAGTCAATGAATTGACTCATGCACAGCTAAAAGGGGGAATTAAATAATCATAAAATAGCTCATGGAGATAAAATAGCTAATGAAATAGTTAAAATCACTTGCTTGACAAAAATAAGTAACTCCATTTGTTTAAATCCTCCATCTTAGCCACCTACCTTACCTAAGAATAACTTCTCATTGTATACTTTGTGCCTCTGAGCAGATCATGCTGACCATTCTTGCTGACTGTTTGCAAAACTCCCTAGCCACAAGTTACATGTAATTGTATTTTTTGTTAGCTAAAACCAGATGCTGTACCAAGAAATTGTTAAAAAATTATTCCTTGAAAAATTCCCCAATCACATTCTTATAATTTGTTCCTATATTTTGTTCCCCTTTGTTTTTAGTTCCTCCTTTCCTCTCCCCCTTGCTCACCCCCCTGCTATGTAGCCCACTTGTGGATAAAAACTTTCTACATATTTCACTCAAGCATCAAATTCTTCTGGCATGAGCCAGGTCTTGACCGTGCACAATAAAGTACTGCTAATGTGGAATTTGGCATGCTGACATGACTTCTATTTGCCTAATGGTCATAAAATGAGGAGGTGACAGTAGACTGTGTGGAGGATCCTTCCAGAATTGAATTCTTATCAGCTCAGTTTTCCCTCAGTCACCATCTAGGATTGAGCCACACTGAGCTGCATCTCAGTGAGAGTGGTCCCCAACCTTGGGAACAAGATGAAGCTACTGAGTCGCTCCAGCCTCTGTAAACTTTAAAGAGTCACAGAGAATGTGATCTTTCAGGATGGAGATCAAATGTGTTTTTCATTTGGATCAGAACTATCTGTGTTGTGCTGAGTGTGGGGGGCCCTGGGTGTTGGGCCTGCTTTCTCTAGCTGAGTGCTGCTGAATGTGGGTTCAGGGGAAGCCACATCAGAATTCAGAGGGGATTGTAAAAGCCTATTCAAGGACCCCTTAAAACCTGGAAAATCACACTTTCTTTTTTCTTTTTTTCAGTTATCCAAGTCAGAGTTCAGTGGCTCAGTTGTGGCCACCACAGCTTCTACATACTGGGATCAAGTGATCCTTCTGCCTCAGACTTCCAAGTAGGTTGAACTACAGGCATGTGCTACCAGACCTGGCTAATTTCTTGAATTGTCTAGAGATTACATCTTGCTAAGTTGTCCAGGTTGGTCTCAAATACCTAGGATAAGGCAATACTCTCCCCCACCCCAATGTGCTGAGATGATAGGCTTAAGCCACAGAGTCCAGTTCAGAATCACAGTATTTTTAGAATAAAACCCAAAATACAAAACAATTTATGTGAAAATAAAAGCTTAAGAGGTGGCAGGGCTTGGTGGCTCACACCTATAATCCCAGCACTTTGGGAGGCTGGGATGAGAGGATTTCCTGAGCCCAAAGATTCACACCATCTTTGGCAATTTGTTGAGACCTCATTTCTACAATAAATCAAAAAATTAGCTGATGTGTGGTGGCTTACTCCTGCAGTTCCATCTACTTGAAAGGCTGAGGTGGAAGAATCATCTGAACCCAGTAGGTCGAGGCAAAGGAAGGAAGGAAGGAAGGAAGGAAGGAAGGAAGGAAGGAAGGAAGGAAGAAACGATAGAAGGAAGGAAGGAAGGAAGAAAGAAAGAAAGAAAGAAAGAAAGAAAGAAAGAAAGAAAGAAAGAAAGAAAGAAAGAAAAAGAAAAAGATAAGATGCTTTGTTAAGTGGTTCTCCTTCCAGGCTTCTAATTAGGGTCACATGACCAGTGTAAAGAAACACATTTTTCTTTGCCCTCCACACAGACTCTGTCTATTGGTGTGAATGGAAGCATCCATGTTATGTTAATTAATTGCCTCCATGTGATTCTAAGGTTAAGTCAGAGTCAAGCACAAAGCCTTTCTGATACATTGGGAGGGTCAAATTCAAAAGAGACCACCTGACCTGCTCTGCTTTAGTTTGGTCAGGTAGGTCAGTGGGTTATATTCTCTTGGATGTAGCAAAAATTACTGGTGTTTGTGGCAAGGAGTGTACTTGAGGGCAGGAAAGGAGAAACTCACACATTGTCCTGTTTCCTTCTGGAAATGACATGTTTTTAGAACTTGGAATTCTTTACTATCGTACTTGTGATGGTTTTGCCTTATAAACTTATTTCGATTAGTTTCTGTTTTTCTTGTGATAACAAGGGATTCTGAGAAACAATTCTTTCATACACACCAGAGCCTTCTCTCTGTTTTCTCAGTTGCCATGCACAGTTCTTCCCATGAATGTATATCCTTCAGTATTATAAATATTTCCTTGTGCTGTGGAACAGGGAGAGGCATGGATATCCACAATTCCCATTGGAGATGGGGTAGATCCTCAGATTCCAGTGAAGGATGGGAGCATGTACTATTCAGGTTTCTCTGGATGCTCCATCAGCTCCATGCAGGACAGGAATAATCCAGTGCACATTTAAATGGAGTGGCAATTACTGTCCAGCATAGCTCAAGAAGGCCTGAAAAAAGAATAATTAGAAGATGCTTGTTCTCTAGGATGCTTTTAAAAAAGACAATTTAAATACTCTATTAGGGATTACAGAACATGGACAACAACTGTCACTGAAATTCTTTATAAAATGTATGTTTCTTCATTACAAGATTAAGATTATTATTGACTGTATCTTTGGCCAAAGATATCACAGCACTGATGTTATCCCTGTGCCTTGGCATCAATATCAATATGTCCTATTACAGTTGAAATTAATTTTGTTCTTTTGATTAAGGTTCCTTATGACAGATTTTTCCAATATAGAGTGAATTATTTTTCTATATTACTAATAAATACCTTGGGAATATTTAGCAAAACTTATTACATTTAATCTCAAAGGTCTCCTTTCTCTGATTCTCTTTGCATGTAACTTGCTTTGAATAATGAAGGTTCTCAACTTGGTTTACTTGTCACATAAGCTGAGATAAACTCAGGCTCTGCTACATCATGAAGGTTTGACACAATATTCTTGAACTAGAAACACTGGCATCACTGGAGGGCTTGTTAGAAATGCAGAAAATGGTTTCTAAGAAGTTGGAGTTTCCTTCTCTTGCTTTCACATCTATTGTTCCAAAGTCTAAAATTCTCCAAAAACTATACCTTTTTGATGATCTCCTTTTGATACTACTGTGGAAATCAAAGTCCTCTGAATGGTTCATAAGCGACTGCATAAACTAGCTGCTCTTCTGTTGCTTTGGGGACATGGGAACATCCTCTTCCTTTTTAGAAACTCCATGTTAATCTCTTTTTAAACTCTCTTTTTGCAATGTGGCTGAAATATATGAATAGTGGTAATTTTGTTGTTTTAGAATTTCCAAGAACATCACAAACAGATGTTATATATTTTTTGTTTTATGATTTTCTATCCTAGGGAGGTTTCAAAGGCAATTCTATAAAAAATCATGCTCAATAATTTCACCAGAAGATAACCTAGTTTCCTAAAAAGGGAAACCTAATGTTATTTTTAATTAAATTTTATATTTTGTGTGTGTGAACTATGATTGGTAGTTTAAACTCTATATGCCCATATTTCATAGAATATTGGTAAACATATAATAGATCTCACATGTTACCTTGTTTCTTAGTAGTTCTTAACATTCTCTGTTTTATATGAAACATAGGAATGGGTTATATAAATGCACATATACATACAGATATATTTACATGTGTTTATGTATGTGCATTTGACATCATTTTCTTCTTACATGAATAAAAATGGTGTAAAATTTATGTGTACAATGTAATGATTTAATATGTTTGTACATTGTGAATTGGTGAACACAATCAAGTTAGTGAACCTATCTATTACTATTCAAAGTTGTCATTTTAATTTTGTTTGTATATGAGTCTCACTCTGTTGCCCAGGTTGGAGTGCAGGGGCATGGTCTTGACCACCCCAGCCTCAACCTGCTGGGCTCAGGTTATCCTTCCATGTGAGCTTTCCAAGTAGCTGAAACCACAGGTATGCACCACCACATCTGGCTATTTTTTAATATATTGTAGAGATGTAGTCTCACCATGTTGCCCAGGTTGGTCTGGAATACCTGGACTCAGGTAGTCTTCTCAACTCAGCACCCCAAGTTGCTGGGATTAGAGACATGAGTCACCATGCATTTATTTTTTGTAGTGAGAACAGTTAATATCTAGTATTTTAGCAATTTTGAAAAGCATTTAGCAATTTTTTAAAGCATCGACCATTTTCAAATTTTGCAACTTCCTTGCAGGCTTGTGTTGATTCCCCATATGTTTTGTTAATTGCTAATGCTCATTCTATTTACTCGGTAAAATATAATTTTGGTCATTTTGGAATTAATTGTGAAAATTGTACTTTGTCTAATTGTATTATTGGTAACCCATATCAAGTATTTCTGTTAAAACATCCTCCTTACGTTTTTGTGCCTGTCCAATTGCCGGAACCGTGGTACTCTTCTCCAGGTACTTATATTTTAGAATAAGCCACAGCAATGTTAAATAGACCTCACAGGTTTATTGCAGCTTTAATTTTGGGAATTACTGCATTAATTTCCATCATAGGATCCGTTGCAGCTTCTGCAACTGCCTTAGTGCAGGAAGTACACACAGTGGATCATGTGAACAATTTATCTCAAAATGTTAGCTTAGCTTTATTTAATCAAGAACAAATAGATAAGGGTATTATTGATAGACTAAATGCCTTAGAATCGGCATTAGTATATTTAGGAAATCAGATACAACACATTAAAGTTCAAATGTCTGTAGCTTGCCATACACAATTCAAAGGGATTTGTGTTACGCCCTTGCCATATGATGGTAAAAATGTCAGTTGGGCTGATGTTCAGAAACACCTTATGGGAGTTTGGCTGTCTTCTAATTCTTCTTTGATTATTCAACAGTTACATAGTCAAATTACTGCCATTTCTCAGGCACATTTGTCTTCACTTTAATTTTCCCAATTGGCATCTAAATTGACTTCTTCTCTTTCCCAGTTTGTTGCTTCTCATTCTATTTGGAATTTGATTTATAATTTTATTGCAATTGGAGTAATTGTATTGTTCTTACTATTTGTCTTTCCAGTCATCATCCGACGTCTAAAAAAAGCCGTACAACAAAATTCTGATAACATCCACCTTTGCTATTTTACAAAATAAAAAAGGGAGAGATGTTGGGAGCTGCAAACCTTGAAGAAGCAAATCACAGAGTGCCTGAAAATAGGAAAAACGCTGGCTATGAGAACTCTGGCATATAGCGACCATGACGGAGGCAAAGGCCCCATGGAAAATACGCTGGCTAAGAGAAAGGCTCTAGCATATAGCGGCCATGTTGGAGGCAAAAGCCCCATGGATCCTGTTTGACGGACTCTTTTGTTTCTTTAAGAAAGCATGCTTAGAATCATAACTGTTAATAAAAACTTCAAATAAAACCTTGAGTTAATTGGACATGGTTAAAATATATAAAAGATTTAATAGTGAGAATAATACTTAAAAACGTTTAAGTCTTTCTTTGAGAATCTGGGTTTCTTTTTCCCAGAAGTTATTTTGAGAAGCAAACTTTAGACTGTTGGTTAGTGCACCGAAACATTTTTAATTACAGCTTTGTTTTTAGCTAGGTATATTGATAATAGAAGAACAGGCTGCGTACTGAAACTCCCTCAGTACATACAGTTTCTGCCTCAAGCCAGACTGGTTAGCAAGTAATTATGGCCATGGGATCTTTTACACAATAGGCATGCATAAGTTTGTAAGGAAATAGGTTTTAAAAACAGTTTGATAAGTTGAAGATGTTTTAACATTAGAAAAGAATAAACGTGTAGTTTGTAGTGATAAAAGATTTATAATAAAATAGTTAAGGTTTAAGGATATGATTATAAGTTTATAAAATTGTTTTTAGTATATTTTTAGGATAAGAATGTAGCATTTATATAATTAATAAACAAACATATAATTGGTTTGTTTTGAGAATAGTTAGAATGATGAGTTATGGTTATAGTTGGGTGATTTTGGATTAGGATTTAAGAAGTAGTATGAGAATACGATTAATGAGATCATGGAAAGGTTAATAGAAAATGTAAGGTTATATATTAATAATAAGAATAATAGCTTTGGAGTTTAAGGTTATACATTGAATGATTTTGGGGAACAGTTTGTGAAACTAATGTAAGAATTAAGCATTTATTACTCTAATGTACAATTCTTTCAAGTATGCATCATGAGATTTGTAAGCCCCCAGCAGATGATTGTTTCTCTGCCAGAGGTTATAGAAAATGGTATATAAGCTGGAGAGAGTTTGAATAAAAGTTGGAATGGTCTAGGCCAGACCTGACCCAGAAGAACTGCCTCAGAGTTGTTTCTTCTTCGCCGTTTCCTGATTCCCCGATTCAGGCCCAACCCCCCTCGGTCGGAGCTGGTCTCCGACAACAAGACATTACTAATAACTATAGTCAGTATGCTATACATTAAATTCCTAAAACTCACTGATAACTGAAATTTTGTTTGCTTTGAACATCTCTCATTTTTCTCACCTGAAGGCCTTGGTGACCACCATTGTTCTGTCTAACTGTATGACAACATTTATTCATTCAACACCTAAGTGAGATCAGGCAGTGTTTGCGTGCCTGGCATTTTCTTTCTTTTTTTTTTTTATTGGGAGTCACTTTTTTTTTAAATTTGGAGTCTTTAAAAATATTATTATTTGGAGTGCAGTGGCAAGATCATGATCACCCCAGTGTCGACCTGCTGGGCTCCAGTGACACTTCAGTCTCAATCTTTCAAGTAGCTGGAACTACAGGCATGCTACCAAGCTGAGCTAATTTTTGATTTGTTGTAGAAACGAAGTCTTGCCAAGTTTCCCAGCTGTTCTCGAACCCACAGACTCAGACAATCCACTTGCCTCAGCCTCCTAAATTGATGGGATTACAGGCTGAGTCACCAAATCTGGTCCATTTTGGAGTTTTCTATTCGGTTCCATTATCTATTTGTTTTTCTCTATGTCCGTACCACCTTTTTAAAAAAAAATTATCTAGCTTTGCAATATATTAAATTTTGTTTTGAGTTGGAGTCTCACTCT
>NW_007233608.1:0-12208 GCF_000164805.1 Carlito syrichta | reverse complement strand
CTCCCTGAGATGCACTGGTTGCTGATGGTTTAGAAGACAATACACGCAGAATGACTTGAACGATGGATGAAATCTATAAAACCCACGAATGAAAGAAAATGTTTGATGTTCTACAGAGAACTGGAATCCAGGCCTTATATTTTACCAGGAGTACAAGGGCAAGAGTCTTTCTTTCAGGAAAAGCACTGAGCACAAGCACTGTTAGCAGTGCTCATTTCTCACTTACAAATAGCTCCTTTAGGGAGGCAAACCACCTCAGAGGTGGCAGTAGAGCTCAGAGCTCTAATACCATGAAAATGGCACCTCTAAAAATATCAGGCAAGATGAGCAGCATCTGTGGAGACCCACAAATACTTAGGGATCACTCTTTAGGAACTGCAGGTAGCAAGATCGTTGCTGGAGAGATGAGATCTTAAATGAAGAAGTCTCCCATCTTAAATAATGAGGTATCAGACAGAACCACTGAGGAAGAAAAGTCTGTCATAATCTTGCTCTCCCCATGGTGGCTCACCTTGCCTCAAACATATATGCCGGTAGAGGCCAGGGTGACAGAGCTAACTTGTAGGGTCAGGAACAAAGATCCTGGTCCATTGGTGCCTGTGCTTGACACTTGGTCCCAGAGCCATGTTCAGCTGGCTGTACACCAAGACGGAGCTATAAGGCCTGGCTCCCAAGTCCCCCTCTTGGGCTAGGTAGCGATGGTGCCACTCAGAAAATGAAGGCTACCTGAGCGACCGGGTGAAGATTTCTTCTCTTCATGCTGTGTGTACTCACTGGCGACGTCCATGTCAGAGCAAGCCTCCAGCTCACCAGACAGGAAGGAGGTGCTGCTGGGAGAGCGGTGGGAGTCCAACAAGGCCCGGCTGCCGGGGGGTGTGAGGGCCTGGGCGTCCAGCTTGGCCTGCAGGACCTCCATCACTTTCTCCTTCTCCTGCAGCTCCCTGCTGAGCCCGGGGTGGGGGGGGATGACAACAGGTGAAACCAAGGTCAGTCATGAGCAAAGGAGACCACAGCTGCAGAGAATCTTCAAAATAGCTCCTCTCTAATTACGTGGAGAATAAGTGGGGTACAGATGGAGGGAGAACAACAGCCACCCAGCACTCTGGCCATCTAATATGAGGAGGACTAGCAGAGACACCACCAGTCTTCCTTTCAAGGCTCCACTGCTTAAAGCACAGCCCCTGAAACTGAGAACTGTGTGTGGCCATCTCCAACATGACAAGTACAAAAGTCAAAGTAAGCATTGAGAAACACAGAGCAAAACATTGTCCCAGCATTCAAAAGTATGATCAGTTGAATCATGTAGTTAATTGAAGTACATATGGGCCATGCATGTCTCTGTAAGGGATCCGAAATAAAAAAGAAAAGCAAAACCAAGACACCTTGTCCCTCACCATGGATATTTTAAGAAGCAATTATGTGAAATAAGGTACAAGCATGACACAAAGAGTTCAAACTAGTGGCCACAATGGACGCTGAGCCCGTATTTTATTAAGTGTTATATGAAACGACTCATTGAACTGGTTCCTGAGGTACTATGGCCTCCCAGTGATCTGTACTTTTACCAGGCACTGTTGTATAATCCTTTTTTCCCCAAGGAAATTGGGTGACTATTAAACTAGCTGTCAACCCAACTCAGGGCAGGCCAACCTTGCAAAAAGCTCAACCTGGCTGTTAAACACACAGGGAAAAAACAGGGAAGACCTTTGGGGATGCAGAAGACTCTTAAAGATTCATTAGTTCGCTTTTAGGTCAGACTGCTTCCAGGTTACCAAGTCTGAAGAATTAATGTACCAATGAATTATATCAAAAGAGAAAAGAATTTAGCTAAAAACAACAGTGAGGTTGTTTTTCAATAAATAAGAGAATTTATCACATTCAGCATATTCCTTTTTGCCACTTGATTTGTCAAGTTGCCCTTGGGCCTTGGCCCTGATTTTACCAGATTTTATTCTGAATTACCTGAGATCAAGTCCAGCTTGATCTTTCTCACTTTTATGATCCTCTGCAAACCAAATTCAGAAAAAAACAGTAAGAGATTAAACCAGTCCCACGTCACACATGACAAACACAGGTGCCTATGTGAACACTGAATAGTGATTATTCTAGGTGTGAGTCCTGGATCCTCATTCTGGGAGGCCTCAGGTTGTGTTTTTAGAGAAGTGACCCAGGCTCATCTGAGCTCAATGGGCCAACTTCCTCTGACCTGGTTATTATAATCATAACTTCCTCTGCCCTAATCAGGGCAAAAGGTTTAAAATGTCTTTCTTTTGTCCCCAGTGATCAAGAGCTGCCCTCTGGGACACTCCAGCTTCTATGTCCTATTGCAGACTGGTTCTCACAGCTATGTGTCCATCACAGTTTTCGTGTAGAACCTTTGCTTGTCTCTTAGGAGATGACAAGTAGTCCTTGTTGCACACCTACACCTGCCACCAGGAGATGGACTGGGTGGGTCCCAAGTCTGATCCTGCTATACTCACCTGGGTGCTTTCCAGAAAGTCCCTCTAAGTAAAAGGCTCCAGTAGTAACCAACACAGCCCTTAAACTACTACAGCCAGTGTCCAAACCATGTCCAAAAGAACATGGTGCTTTATATCTGAATACATACACGAACAATACTATGTTATAAATGAAGAAACAGAGACACCAGAAGGGTGTCATTTGCTCAAAGCAAGTTGGTAGCATCATGCAGGCTGGAGCTTGGGTCATGCAGGGCTCTTTCCATTATAACAAGGTCCTTTGATCTCATCTCTCTTTCTGTCCCTTCGCACCAGATAGAAGCTGCCTCCTGCCCTAATGCTCACATTCCAGAAGTGGCGAAGTTTCTACAGTTGTAACCATGGTGCCTCCAGCCCCGTGTGCTCCTCTCAGTTTTCCCCACTAGCCAGTCTTGATCCTGTCATGGCCCCCAGGGGTCAAATGGAAACAGGACTCTGGGTTAAAAGCCACAGTGGAGGTGTAGTGGCCACCTGGGCTGGAACTGTGGGAGTAACTGAGAGCATTACAAAGCGTGGCCAACTTTCTGGTGCTGTGCTTGCTGGTGAGTCTCTCTGTCAGCTGGCTTCCCTGGGCGAGTTGCTCCCGGAAGCTCTGCCGTAAGTAGTAGTCAATGTCGTTGCTCCTTAGGAGATCCTCATAAGACTTTACTGTGTCTTTTGCATGCTGAGTGAGAAGATAACAAATGCCTCTCCCTTCTCATATTTTTTGCCGGAGGTAGGAGAGTTCTCGGGCCTGATCCTGAATCAGAGAATCATATTTCCTAATGGAGGGAAGATGAAACAGTAAGTGTGGAAAGAGAGAATTCTAAGGTATGGGAGCTTCCATAGTGCTTTCTGTGAGAACATCTCTAAGGAACTCCCCCGGGCTGAATTCCGGCCCATGAGCCATAGAAGGTACTTAAGAGTAAATTCTGCCCTGAGAAACTATTGCATCAAAAAATTTAGTATGCCACTGTTCAACTGTTTTCTATATGTTAACCATATGTCCAAAAATAAATCTTAGGATCTGTGAGAGTGACTCAAGAGCCACTCTCCTGCTCGAGCCCACTCAGCATTCTCTGGAGTACACTGCCTCTCCTGCTTAATAAATCTCTCTCTCTATCTTCACTGTTTGTGTGTCTTGTCCAGTTCTTTGTTTGAGTTACCAAGAACCTGGTCTTCATCCCCAGATCGTGGCCATCAAAGACCCCTGCACTTAGGGGACCATGTGCCCCCCCAGTGAGCGCACTCTGCCTATTTCCTGACTCTGGTTCTGTCTTGGGACGACAGGAAGCAGCTGAAGTTGTCACTACTTTGGGCATCCCAGTCATTTTTAAAAGATTTTGGAAGTCTCTGTTCATGTACTTGGCTCCATTCCTAAAATATTATCATTGCTTTATTTCTCTCTGTGTCTTTTATATTTTGTTGTTGTTGTTATCAAAAGTGGAGCCAAAAAAAAAATCTGTGAGAGCAAAGACAGTGCCATATTCTACATCCCTACAGCACTAGAATCATGTAGACTCATAGCAGTTACTCAGTAAATACTTAGAATCACTAGATAGGACCTACCATTTCTTCTAATGCAAACACCACCTGATGCCTGAGTTTATTCTATGCTATAATACTGTAGCAGACTGTATTTTTCAATGATGGCAATTACACAACCTCCCATACAATCTGATGGCAGCCAGATGAGACACCCTAAGTGACAGCCACCCAGTTGAACCCAGTCAACTCACAGAACCAGGAGAAATAATAAATTATTGTTTCGGCTGGGTTCAGTGGCTCAGCCTGTAATCCCAGCACTTTGGGAGGCCGAGGCAAGTGGATTACCTGAGCCTGCGGATTCAAGACAAGCCCAGGCAACTTGGCGAGACCTCGTCTCCACAATAAATCAAAAATTAGCCAGGCATAGTAGCGCATGCCTATAGTTCCGGCTACTCGGAAGGCTGAGGCGGAGGATCGCCGGAGCCCAGCAGGTTGATGCTGGGATGGCCATTGGCATGCCACTGCCCTCCAGCCTGGGCGACAGAGTGAGACTCCAACTCCAAAAATAGAATATAATAGAATATTGTTTCAATAATAATTTATTGAAACTTCACCACCAAGTTTTGGGGTGGTTTGCTACTTAGCAACAGATAACCAGGACAGATACAAAGATGAATGCTTACCTAGTGTTTTTCAACACAAAGTATCAAAAACAATCATAATTATGGCAAAAGAACACTAATGCTTAATATATGCTAGGTACCATGCCAAGCACTTGTATTAATTCTTTTAAACCTAATCCTCTTTCTTGGGGATGGGTTCTCTTGTTATCCTCATTTACTAGGTAATGACAAAGGCTCAGAAAGGTTAAATAAACGGCATGGCTAACATCAGAGCTAGGACTTAACACCAAGTAGTCTGATTCAAGCCTTACCACTCTACTATACCATATATATGGTTCCTTTTCTAATATATTGCTAAGAAGAAGTTCCAGAGACCTCGCATCCCCCAGACATGGGACCACCAGTGGTGGCTGCTTGCCTGTCCTTTCCTCAGACCTCTATCTACCATTAAAATAAGTGCACTTGTGAGTACCTGGTATGTTCTTTCTTCCAGCTGCCTGAGCTACCCTACTCCAGCACAAACTTAGACACCATCAATCAGTCAAGGGCCCAGACACTGTCCTCCTTACCCAGACCAGGAGGCTGATCTCAACTCCTCAGCCAGCTTCCCTTCTAGTCCAGTTTTTGGGAGCTGGGCCTCCAGCTGGGATACTCTCTGGATGAGGCTCTCCAGATCCTTTTTGGCCTGCAGACCTTGGGGGTAGAAAGCCCCAGTGCCATCAGACAGCCACCCTTCATCCTCATCAGTGACACTATGAGGCAAAGACACCTCAAGGGTTCCAACAGCTCTCAGCTTCCAGGGTCTTTCCAGACTAGATGAATAATCGCTTGTAACTGAGAGGGACCGGACCTGGCTCTTGAGGTTTTGAATGACCTTGTGGGCATTCTGCAGCTGAACCTTCAGATCTTTGATGTCCATTTGCAGGACAGAGATGTCTTCTGATTTTTCATGTGTCTGGAACTCTTCCTGCTTCCCTAGCTGACTCTCCAGGGGCTTCTTCCCGGAGGGACTAGCCAGTACTGAGCCCGGGCGGCCCTGCTCAGAGCATAGCCCCTCCATCAGGACCATTTCCTTGGGACTGTCTTGCTCCTCACACTCTGAAAATCAAAGACAAACATGGCTTCCTGAATAAAAACTGGACATGCTGTTGTGGTCACTCCCTTCCAGAGGGGGTGAATCTGGTCACAATAATTCCTAGGGCAAAAGTTGAAGCAGTACTTGATTCAGTCCTGACACTGTGCTAGGCATTCAGATACAATATTTCTCATCTTCCCAACAGCCCTGAAAGTTAGGTATGGTCACTTTCTACTTTACTGACTGGGAAAACCAAAAACAAAGAGAGGCAAACTAATTTGTTCCAGATCACTCAAACTAGCACATGACAGAGCCAGAATTCAAATCCTCCAATGGCCTGTGTTCATATTGAGAGCTTAACATATATTAAGCACTATTCTAAGCACGTGTATTCATTCATTTTAACCTAATAACTACCCTTTGAGATGGGTTTTTTCATTATCCTCTTTCAAAGGCCAAAGACATGTATGTTTCTTAAGTAAGACATTCACGTGGGCATTGCATATTTAGGATGGCCACAAGAACACAGGACAAGCTGTTCCTGCAGACTGAAAGTTTAACGCTCTCCAAATATCGCTATGACTTAAAAGTTCATTGGGCTACAACTGTGTGAAAAATAGGCATGGGAAAATAAGACCACAAGAAATACATCAGCATAGTCATATCAGTATATTAGAGCAATGGTAGTCAGAATGAGAATGAATATGCAACATTTTACCAGGTGCCAGACACTGTTCTAAAGTGTTTTATAAGAATTCACTAATTTAATTGACATTAGTACCTGATGGGGTAGGTAGTTCCTTTATTAGCATTTTAACATATGAGGAAACTGAGGCATGGAAAAGTTCACAAACTCAGATTTGAGACAACCAGTCCAGAGCCAAGATCTTTGCTCTTAACTGCCATACTACACTGCCTCAAGGGCAAGAGGTACTGTGAGTGTTTTTCTCCTCTTCTGGGTTTCAATTTGGCGGGTGGCCCTATGCCTGTAGTCCTTTTACAATGCAAAACAAAATTGTTTTTAACTTATGGCCAAAAGCTCATCTGATCTCTTCCTTATTAGTATTTCCCTCTATAATAATCAATTGGATAGAACTTTGCTGCTGTTGTTGCTATTATCATCATTAACTGCAGTATGCCAAAAACTCATTGTAGATATTCAGACTCACACTCAGCCTCATTTGGGGCAAGAGTTTTCTTCTAAACTTCTTGTCTTTCTCTGTTCTTCTGATCCTGTGTTCCCTTTAGCCATAACACCCACTCCTCCCTACTACTTGTGAGGCGTGGGTTTGGCCACCAGCACCCAGAGGTAACAGCTAACTCGAGAGAGGGAAGGTGAACCCCACACCCTGTTCCCTTACCAGGACTGGTGGTTTCCTCCCACTCAGCCTCATTTTCACTTCGGTCACACGTCTCATAGCCCAGGTCCTGGAGGTCCACCTGGACCTGCTTGCTGTCCTGCTTCACCAAGGATTCACCTGCTTGGGAAGAGATAGCAGGTGTTACAGAATGTCTGAATTTCCCACATATACCCTCGACCTCAGCCCCGAAAGGCCAGCTCTGCAGCGAAAGAGATGCTTCTCTGGACTTGGGGGAGAAGACACCACCTGCCCCATTCAGCAAGACTTCCCTTCACCAGAATGGGCCTGCGTTTGTCATTGATGATCTCACCTTCAGATCATCTTAGCTTAGTTGCACTGTCCAATAAGGTAGTTACTAGTCACATATAGCTACTTTATCTTAAACAAAATCTCCACGTTGCACTAGCCACATTTCATGTGTTCAATAACCATCTGTGATGTAGATATAAAATGTTTCCACCACTGCAGGGAGTTCAGTTGGACAGTGCTGACTCTAGACTAATAATAATGATATGTTTTTGAAGAATATGATGAAAAGAGAAGTCAAAGGGAAACAATTAGTATATGTTGAGAGGTAAGGCAGTTTATTGGCTGTACCAGAAATCAGTAAACCTAAATGTTAGTCCATTTCCTCTCTATACTCTCACTGCAAACTTGAAGCTTTGCTTTATGCCTGTATTTTTCTCTATCACCTGCAAATTGAAGTAAAATATTCATGTCCACAATTCTAGGACTATAGTCAGGATTAAATCTGTTTGGAGGTTGGGGAAGAAAAGCAAAATCTGCAAAACATGTGGCAGCTTTTTAGGGAGAAGAAAAACACTTAGGTGATGGCAAACTTATAAGACTTACTAAGGTATGACTGTATTTCTCCAGCTGGTTAGCCGGGGCAAAGACTGTGGCTTCTAATAGCAGCAGCTTCTCCTGGAGATCTTGATAGCGTTGCCTGCATTGTGCCAGCTGGGAGCGCAAGTGTTTGGTAGACCATGGGAGGCTAAATTCTGACTGAGGCCCAGGGTCCTGGGCCTGAGACTGGTTATCCAGCTGTAAGAGGGACCAATACAGGAATCAGGAGAGTCTGAGGTTATCCACCATGCAGCGATGGCCTCTTCTGCCTCTGAACCCTGTGGACTTTATGTATGTGTTTGTCATGGTGCTTTTCAACCCTTTGGCAGTTACTTGCTATCCAGATGGAGTTTACAGAGAGCCGGGACCATGTTTTATTCATCTCAGTATCTACATCACATAGCACAGTGACAATCAAGTCTACAGAGGAGCCCTCAGCAAATGTTTGCTCAGTGGCTAAAAAGAGAAGTGGAAACCTCTACTTGTCTCTCCTTGCATTCCTGTCCCAGTGGGCCTCTCAAAATCCTCTGCATTCTCCATTTTACTGAAACCTCAGCAAAGCTTCTTCTCTAAAAGGGACCCTCTTGGAAGCCCAGGAACAGAAACTGTGATGAGCTGTGACAAAACAGCAGTGATAAGAAAGAGATGTCATTACACACCACTTGTCTGGGCTGCCTCAAAACCGGACTTGTCCCTTTGTTCCAGGAGTTACCACATCCTGTGAAATTATCTGTTTTTATAGCATTTTTCTCCATCATGTTGGGTATCTCAAGGGCAGTGATAACACACTGCTGCCAATGCCTAGTCTGTTATCTGGAAAATTGAGTACTCAGGAACTATTTATGAGATAACGTTGTAAAAGTCTTTCTAAAGACTGAATGTGTACAGCATCTTATTACTGCTGCTTCTCAAACGTGCCTTTCCTTGGTACCTCCTGATCTACTGTCTAAGGTAAAACAGTTTAAGGCTGTGTAAGGCAAAAACTGGCAGCTCCAGCCCTTCTCCAGGGGATTTCCGTTCTATCTAAGCCCACACTTACTTGATGGGCATCCATTGTGAGGGCAGCTCCAAGGTCAAGGCTCTGGGGCCTGGAGCAAGGCCTCATTGCCATATCCTCCTCCTCTTGGCTTTGGTGCCTCTCAGGAGAATGGGCCAGTTCTGCATTCATTCTGTCGATCTCCCTGGCCAAAGGCACAAGGAGCTCTGGAGTCAGTTTACTCTTCCCCTCCTTGCTGCTCAGCACCAGCTGCTCTTGGAGGAGGTTGATGATATTGCAGGCATTCTTCAGTTTTCCTTGGAGCTTTCTGAACTCAGCCTGAAGGCTACTCCCATTCAGACCCTCTTTGGCTACCACAGTCTCCACCGTTGCCTCGGCCTTCTCCTTGTCTTCCTCTATCTCCCATCCGTCAGACATTGCTTCTCCCATCTGCTCTTTCAGTTGTGCATTCTCAAGGCAAAGGCTCAGCAAGGTGTTCCTGCAGGAAACACACATAATTAGGGGCCCGGTATGGTCTTGACCGCAGTTCCCAAAGGTCCCTTTAACCCACTCTCGGTTCATGACAGACTCAGAGACCTCCTACCCCAAAGCAAGAAGTCACCTTGAAGGCCTACGACAGCACTCTTATTTTGCCAATGAAAAAGCCAATGCTCAGGAAGAATAAGAGTTTTGCCTATACTTCCACAGCTACTTGGTGACAGCACCATCACTGACGATCTTAGACTCAGGACCCCCAGTCTGGTTTTCTTTATTTGTGCCACACAGCCTCATGTGTTCTAACATTTAGTAGCCTCTGAAATAAAATAGATTGCTTACACTGTTAAGAAAAAAAATAAAATGGCCTTACCCATAAAAAATGTATTGTTATGGATTCTACCGTTCTATTATCTATCATCAGTCAGATTTATTTATTTATTTTTCCCAGTTCTTTAAAACATTTTTCAATTTTTATTTCGGTAGCTTTTGGGGGGTATAGATAATTTTGTACCCGCACTACTTGCCACATGTGGCTACGTGACTGGGCTTTAAGTGTGCCCCCCACCCCCCCCTGTGCACAAAGCAGAAGCTAAACTAAGGATATGCAAAGATACAGAGAATGGTATAATGGACTTTGAGTCTCAGATGGTGGAGAGCGCTAAGGAGCAAAGGGTCAAAAAATCATCAGTCAGTTTTAAACCTCTGAATGATAAACTAGGACCCAGGAACACAGAAGAAATAAACAATACTAATCAGAACTACAACCAGTTCACTTCTACACTTATTTACCATATATCTTATATATATTTATATTATACAAATTATATATATATAATACATATATCATATAACATATTACATATTATATATATATATCTCACATGAAAGGAGATAACCTTTGCAAGAGTAAGAACTGTGTCTGTCCTATTCACCCTGTGTCTCCAATGCCTGCCATGTGAAACATTCATATTTATTGAAGAAATAAAATTGACTAAAACAACTATTTTTCACCAAGACATTCTAAATCCATACCCTTCCTCCAACAAGCCCTTTACTAGGGTTGAGTGGAAGCAATAAAAAACTTGGTTTCATGGTTTTAATAAGGCAGTTCACTTAGCCTCAGTTTCCTTTTATATAAATTAAAGATTACAACACTTACCTAGTGGAGTTAGTGAATATGTAAATGAAATTACATATATGATATGATTAGCTAGGGTCCGCAACAGAGAAGTCACTTAATCCCTATTGACTAGCTGCAGACTTGAGAAGCACCATCACCATCCCAGAAGGTGCTCAGTAAAAAAGCTACAGAGCTAAGTAAGGCCTTTGAATCTACATTGTACTTAAGTTACATAGGTAACACTTATGCATGCTAAACTGGGAACTGCTGAGCCAGAAGACACAAAGGAAATGGGCAATTTACAACCTGAAGGATCGGCAGTTGGTTCTATCCCTAGACTGGATTTCTCAAAATTCTGAAGTCTTGGAATCATGCAGAGTTTGTCTGTGTGACTCAGAAAAGAAAACACTTTAGAACATAAGGCTCAGACAACGGATAAAAAGGGAATAGGTATTTTGCCAGAACTGAGGTATAGGAGAGAAAGGGGCACAAGTGTAGTATAGAAAAGAATACTTGATATTATGTTCTATGTTTTGGAGAAAATACAAATGTTTTTATATACAAAAAAAGAAAGAAAGAAATCCTCAACAAAACTTTCCTAAAGGGAGGGACTATGTATTAGATAGTCTTTCTTCTATAATATCAGTGATTTTTAAGATTGGGTGAAGGAGACAGGATTAAGATGACTGATAAGAGGCAGCTACAGTGTATTTCTCTTATGGAGTAAACCAAGATAAAGAGAGTTTTCTCAGCACTCAGAGAAGAACAAGATCAGTAGGGCACCTCACAACTCATTTAAAATGTGATAATAACCACATAGTGAAAAGAAGAGAAAAGTCCATCTACCTTGGCTGGAACTAGTTAGACTCCCATCAGGACCACCACAGACCACCAGCAGCCTCCAGACGCAGTGGGGAAGGTGAGTGAAGGGAATGCAGGAGTTCTGTGCTCCTGCCACAGACTCCGAGCCTTGTGAGACTCCAGTCCCTCACAGGAAACTGCCTCACCCACAGTCATGCTCTGCCGAAATCCATGTGGAGCGATGCGGCTCTAGTCATGTCCCAGGAACTCAGCCCTCATGTGGCTGCTTTCTAGCTGGTCTGGGAGGGGATGGGCCCCCAGGGCATACTGCTCAGCAGCAAGAGCTCTGGTTGGGGCTGGCTTCTGTGAAAACACCAAAGGCCCTGAGGCCAGCTGCACTTTCACGTTCAAAAGGCAAACAACCGGAGGCTAAGGCAGGAAGCTGGCAAATCCTCACTCCTCATGTAAACTCTTGTGTGCCTGCCCTGTACACCAGTGTTACCCCAGAGGCCTGGGACTACCCTCTAATCCACACTAGGATAGCCAAGAGTGCACACTTGCAGGTGTTTGAGCTCCTTTGTCCCCATCCCTGGACCTCAAAGGCTCAAAACCGAGAACTTGAGCAATCCTCAGAGTCCCACTCTCCACCTAGGCTGGCTGGGCACTCTCGTGGAGCAATGTTTACCGCAGAGAAACCCATAGCCACCATCACAGCTGACTTTCTCCCACAAGTGCTACCTCCTGGTCAATGGCACAGCCCACTATATCAGATATAATACTTCAGCTTTGGGGAAGGCCTGATTGCAGATCCCAGGTAACACTCCTTTCTAAGCCTCTCCAACCACTCAGATGCCATGAGCCAGTGCAGGTACCCAGTGCAGGCCTACCACAGCTGGCAATTGAGAAACTCACCACACCAAGCCTATATGTAACCAAGGGAACC
>NW_007233607.1:0-12796 GCF_000164805.1 Carlito syrichta | reverse complement strand
CGTGATCTTGTTTATTCATTCAAAGAACCAACTTTTTGTTTTATTGATGGTTTCTATGATATTTTTGTCTTCTGTGTCCCATATTTGGGCTTTTACTTTATTGACCTGGATTCTTCTGCTAAAAGTCGTGTTTTGGTGGTCTTGTCTTTCCAGCTCTCTAAAGTGACTTGTTAGGCTGTTAACTTGTGATCTTTCCATTTTCTTGATGTGTATTCATAGAGATATAAATTCCTCTTTTAGATCTGCTTTCATGGCATCCCAGAGATTTTGGTAAGATGTTTCTTCATTTTCATTTGTTTACAGGAATCTGTTATATTTCTATCTTGATTTTTGTGTTGACTCAGTAATAGTTCAGCATCATGCTGCTTAATGTCCATGTCTTTGTGTGTTTGGGGGAAATTTTTTTGGTGGTGATATTTATTTTTACTCCACTATGATCTGGGAAGGTGCATGGCAGTATTTCAATCTTATGAAATCTGTTTATGCTTGATTTATGGCAGAAGTGTGATTGATCTTGTAGTATGTTCCGTGTGGTAATGAGTAGAATGTATGTTCTGTAGTTGTTGGGTGAAGTGTTCTGTAGGTATCTATTAAGACCATTTGGTCAAGTGTCAAGTTGTGGTTCTAGATCTCTTTGTTGATTTTTTGCCTTGATGATCTACCTATGGTTGTTAGCAGGTTATATAAGTCCCCAGCTATAATAGTGTTAGAGTCAATATCTCCTTTTAGTTTACTTAGTAATTGCTTTATAAATACTGTTGTTCCTGTGTTGGCTGCATATATGTTTAGGATGCATATTTCTTGTTGATGGATTGAAACTTTTATTATTATGCAGTGGCCTCTCATAGCTTTTTAAATTTTTGATAATTTAATGGTTTTGTCTGATATTAAGATCAAGACTCCTGCCTTCCTTTCTGATTCATTTGCCTAGAAATTCATTCTCCATCCTCTAACTTTGAGTCTGTGTGCATCCCTTGTGGTGAGATGAGTTTCCTAGAGGCAGAAAATGATTGGGTCATGGTTTCTTAATCCAGTTTGCCATTCTGTTCCTTTTCGGGTGCATTTAGTTCATTCACATTCAGGCTGATTGCTGAAATGTGATAGTTTATCCCCATTATGAAGTTCTTACAAAGTTTTTTCTTTGTTTTCTTTTAACTCTTAGGTTGATGTGTGTGTTTTCAAGTTTGCAGTCATGATGTATTCTCTGTTGATTCTGCGTTCTCCTGTTCTCTTCAGAAGTATGTGGTCATTCTTTTTTCTTTCTTTCTTTTTTGCTTAACATCTCATGTTGAGCTGGTTTGGAAGCTGCATAATATCTTTGGGATTGGATGTCTGAATAGGATTTTAATTATCCATCACTGATGAAGCTGAGCTTATCTGGGTAGGAAATTCTTAGTTGAAATTGTTTATCTTTGAGGAATTTGAATATTGGACTCCAGTCCCTTCTAGCTTGCAGTGTTTCTGCTGATAGGTTTTCTGCTATTCTGATTGGTTTTCCCTGGTAGGTAGTCTGACATTTCTCTTTCTGCCTTTAGGATTTTTCTCTTGTACCTACTTTGTACAGGCATACTACTGTGTGTCTAGGGGTTGGTCTTCTCATTTAATTTCTTGCAGGGGTTCTCTGTATCTCTTGTGTTTCATTGGTTACACCTTTGGTGAGACAGGGAAAGTTGTCTTGAATAATCTCCTGGAACACTTGCTCCAAGATACTATCCCTTTCCCTTTATTCTTCTGGGATACCAGTCAGATGTAGGTTCAGCTTCTTGATATAATCACACATCTTTTGGAGGCTTTATTCTTGTTCTGTGAGTTTTCTTTCTATTTTTTTCAGATTATTAATTCCATGCTTTGGTCTTCAAGTTCTGAGATCTTTCTTCTGCTTTATTAATTCTACATTTCACTCTTGTCATCTTGCTATTTATTTCCTGGATGAATTTTTGTGGCCAAAATCTATGTTTCAAGTTATTTCAATGTTACATCTTGCCTTTCTTGAGTCTTATTCACTCTTTCCATCCATTCCCTAATCCCTATTTTATTCTGGGGTCAGGCATTGGTGACTTCCATTGTTTGGGCTCTGAGGTCTGATTTTTCAGGCACTTTCTCTTTGTTACACTGGGAATTACCTGTGTTCTTCCATTAATTTTTCCTCATTTGTGACAGATCTCTGCTTTCTCTTTAGTTCCATTATTCAGTGGTAGTGGGAGAGGTTTTCACTTCTGATGTTTGCCCAGTCCTCTATTCTTCCCTAATCAGGGCTCTGAATTTGTTCTATTTTTAAACAGAGCTGTGGGTGGGAAGCTTTGCTGTCTCTTATAGTTTTGAGTTGAATAAAGTGGAGGATGGGGAGTTAAGATACAAAAACTACTTGCAAATCATAATGATTGTGGTATGGGTTCCCTGAGACCCACTTCCTACCACCACTCTAAATGATGATGTAATGGGTATGTGTGTACACCCCTGAGTCCACAGTACAGTAACAGCAATGAGGAGAACAGAGAAAAGTGGAATGACATAAGATGGACAAAAATTTAAAAAGCAAAAAATAAACCCAGAAAAGCAAAAGCAGAAACCAAAACAAAAAACAATTACACACACACACACATGCACAGACACACACACACACTCTAAAACCAAAACAAACTGGGGAAAAAACAAAAAAAAAGAAAAAAAGAAAAAAACAGGAAAACAACACACACACACACACACACACACACACACACACTTCCAACACAAAATGAAAAACCAGAAAAGACAAGAAAAGAGAATTCAAATTGAATTCTCACACATATATTCATACACATTAAACTAAGCAAGAAAAAAACATTTAAAGAAACCCAAAAATCCCTGAAAGATGGACACTCAATCATTCACATAGACATATAAACAGAAAACAAAAAATGAAAGAAAGAAAAAAAAATGGTGGCGGGGGGGATTCCAGATCAAACTCTCCCATGCACTTTTCTGCACAAAGGAAAAAGAAATATAAATTAAACAAACAAGGAAAACAAAAATAAAACACAATCTAATCTCTTGTGGCAGGTTCTGTAATTGTACCTCTCTGGCTCACAGGTAAGCCCCTCTGCTGTCTCCTATGAGGGGACATTCACAATCTCTCTAGTATCCCATCCATGGAAGGAGGAGGAGGCAGTTGGGATGGGTGAAGTTTCAGTTCTCCCTTCCCACTCTCATATTTTCAGGGGAGATCTCCTCCTGTGTGGAGGTGCAGGATTGTCTCTTCCTCGGGTGCTGGTGGAGAGCACCCTACCCATGCTTATCCTGGAGTAGAGTCCTCCTATCGTGGGTGATGTCCAGGCTCTGCCTGGGTTCATCGCTTTCTGTAGTGCCCCAGTGTGTGGACCTGACTTTTAGAGGACTGCTGAGGAGGAGGGGGTTGGGTCAGCCCCAGACTCACTGTTGATCTCTTTGGGGGTCTTCTTCATCCTTTTCTCGTCACATCCGTTGTCCCATGTCTGAATCAGGGTAGTGGGTAGGGTACCTGAGACTCAGTAGTCATCCTGTCCCTCTGGAGGATGTGCTTTCAGGATATTCCCTCTGGGTCATGATCAACTCCTGAGTAGTTAATCTGCCAGGCACAGAGATCAGGTCTTTTGGCCTGTGGTGAGCAAGCCAGAGCACTTTCCCTCCCAGTTTTCAAGATGGTGGCAGGGTGCCTGTTTCATCTTCTCCAGTAGGGCTCTGCCTCTGGCGCCCTTGCTGTTCTCCCTCTGCAGCCTGTACTGCCAGTGTTTTGTCAGGCACTGCAGTGGTAAGGCAGAGCCTGGAGCCAGCAGTCACTCTCAGCAGCTTCTTCCAGGGAAGAGTTTACTGATTTTTTTAAATGGCACTTGGCCTCTGTGCCTAAGAAGTGCTGGGGTCCAAGCCGAGCTGCTGTGGACCAGCTGTTTCACTAGTATGTTTATAATGAATGCATGGGATTAACATCTGCATAATGTGGAGTAAGTATTGGGCAGATTAGAAAGTCAATTTAAATGCACTCCTGGTAAGATGGACATCTTCACAATGTTGATTCTTCCAATCCATGAGCACAGGATATTTTTCCACTTGTTTGTGTCATCTTTGATTTCTTTGAGCAGAGTTTTGTAGTTTTCATTGTAAAGGTCTTTCACGTCTCTAGTTAGGAAGATGCCAAGGTATTTCATTTTTTGTGGCTATTGTGAATGGAATTGTGCTTCTTATTTGGATTTCTGTTTGTTTATTATTGGTGTCAAGAAATGCGATTGTCTTTTGCACATTTATTTTATATCCTGAGACTTTGCCAAAGGCCTTTATCAGTATAAGGAGGTTTTTGACAGATTCTCTTGGGTTTTCAAGGTATACGATCATGTCATCTGCAAACACTTCTACACTGTTTGTGGGAGTGTAAACTGGTGCAACCTCTGTGGAAAGCAGTGTGGTGATTCCTAAAAGCTCTAAACATCAACCTCCCATATGACCCTGCAATCCCCCTACTGGAAATATACCCTGAAGAACTCAAATCACTCTATAAAAAAGATACTTGCACACGAATGTTTATTGCAGCATTGTTCACAATAGCAAGAACCTGGAACTAACCACACTGTCCATCAAAAGAGGACTGGATTTTTTAAAATGTGGTACATATACACGATGGAATACTATGCAGCCATAAAAAAGAATGAAATCATGAATTTTGCAGCAACGTGGATAGAGCTAGAGTCTATAATACTAAGTGACCTCTCACAGAAACAAAGATCTGAGTATCACATATTCTTACTCATATAGTGGACCTTGATCATTCAATGCACTACTATAAGAAAATGACTGACAGTGTTGGGAAACTATGGGGGGGATGGGACTAATGGTAGTAAACATCTGTCTGGAGATGAGGAGACACCAGTTATCAACAAGGAGGTCTGAAGGAAGCAGATTTGTACATAACCCTTAACTGTACAACACAATATCAAAATTAAAAATATCGATAAATAAAAATAAATAAATAAATAAAATTTTTAAAAAATGCACTCCTGGGATAGCCTCAGCTGACCCAACAGTGAGCTCTGTAGCCAGAATGACCATTCACAGATGTTCTGAGTTAGGCTGTGATGACCAGGGTTTTATCAACCTGCATCAGTAAACGTTTGGCTGTGATTTGCTCCAGGAAGGGTCATGACTCTGAGCAAGGTGCCTATGTTGCTGACAAAATGCCTGATGTGCCTACCAGATGAAGTCTACCCACAGACAGCACTACTGTCAGCTGGGACAACAAGTCCTTTATTTGTTGGAGAATTTGAGAAGTACATCTCACTTAGCTACTTCTTATAAGGATATTGTACTACTGATGATTTTTTTGTCTCATAAAAACTTCATCAGGATATAAGCATGATATTCTTATAAATTGATGTTTATGTGAGTGGTTTCCATGTACTCTTTCAAGGAGAGAAGGATCTATACTTCTATTTCTAGTTTTGTAGCTGTTGAGCTCCCTCTTGTGTTGTCATCAGAAAGTATTCAACTGTTAGCTAGAGCCTGGAAACATTCCTTGTTTTGTCTAATATTCTCAAATTGGCCAACTGATTTTTAAGTTATTGACACTGGAAGTTTTTTGGTTTTTGTTTTTGCTGTTCTTGTCATTCTCCTGATATTAATACTATCAGAAATTATTTTTCTTTCCTTTCTTTTTCACAATTTCTGACACTATACTGTGAATTCCTTGAGTATATTTTGTTGATAAGAGTCTAAAACTGTAGTCATAAAGGTTTTAGTTTCTTTTTTACTTTCACCTTTTTCATCTAGTTTTTAAATTTAGAAATAATTTATATAAATAAAATTTAAACATTTAAGTATAAGTTATTTGAGCTTTTACAAATACATTCACCCACTTCACCACCACATCAATGAAGAAATACAATATTTTCATTATATTCAAAAGTTATCTTATGCTGCTTGCCTGATGATTCCATATCTGAAGACAACACTGTACTAATTCTATTAATACAGTTTAATTTGCACTTCATGAATTGGATATGTATGTGATAATATATGATATACTCTGGTATGTCTAACCTTTTCTTGCAAAAAAATGCTTATGAGATTTATCCTTCTTAGTGCATGTAAAATAGTTTGTTATTTGAAGTATTACTCTCAATGGATATAAAAATGTGTTTATTTGTTTATCTGTTGAAGGACACTTTGTTTCTTGCTAATTGTTAGCTATGATGAATAAAACTGCCATATTTTGAACAAGTATCTTGTGGACTTTTTTTATTCCCTTTTTTATATCTAGGAGTAGCATTTATGAGTCATAAGGTAAGTATATATTTAGCTCTATAATATGCTGCCCAAGTACTTTTCAAAGCAGGTGTACTACATAAAACTCTCACCCAAATCTCTCCAACTTTTGGTATTGCCTGTTTGTTTTTGTTTTTGCATTTCTAATATATTAGTAATTCTAGTGGGGCAAGTACTGTATCTCATTTAGTTTTATTTTGTACTACTCTGATGTCTAATTATGTGGAACAATTTTTTTTTTTTGAGTTAGAGTCTCACTCGGTCACCAGACTGCAGTGCGGCCGCTTCCGGCCACTGCAATCTCGCCTGCTGGGCTCCGCGATCCTTCTGCCTCAGCCTTCCAAGTAGCCAGAATTACAGGCATACGCCACCATGCCCAGTTGATTTTTTGATTTGTTGTAGAGATGAGGTCTTGCTGCCCAGGAGGGTCTCGAACCCACGGGCTCAGGCAATCCACTTGCCTCAGCCTCCCAAAGGCACGGGATTACAGGCTGAGCCATCGAGCCCAGCTGGAACAATTTTTTTATTTGCTTACTGATCATTCATTTTTTGAAAATTGTTCTTCTCTTAAGCACATTTTAATAAGATTATTTTAAAATTACTAAATCCTGCTATCTATTTATATATACTGAATTAAATGTTTGTAAGCTATATATATTGTGCATATTGTTCCCAAGTCTGGGGCTTCCATCTCTATTAACAATCAATAATATATTTTAATGAGGATAAGCTTTGTAAAATTTTGATTAAGGGGGAAGGCCAGGCCTACTGAAGATCTCCCATGATTGCACATCCATGCAATATAGCCTATATAGAGAAGCAAATCTAGGACTTTGGAGGGGGTCAACCTGAGAACTCAAGCTGAGGTCTACCAGACAGTCACCTGGGAAGTAGAGGATGGACAGTTCCAAGTCCTAGACATCCCTGGGGGCAGCCCAATGAGACAATGAGAGAATGTCTTTGGAGACAGGGAAGGTGAGTGAAAACAATAACTTTTTCTTCTCTGCATACCTCATGTGGGCCTCTGAAGTCTCAACCAAGGGAGAGACATCCCAGGAACTCTCACCCTCACCCCTCCCACAGGAGCCACTTGCAGAGGGCTGCCCTGAGTTGGAGACAGAGGCACCTGCAGGCCCCACATGGGGTCTGGGGAACCCCAGGTCCCAAGAGTCTGTGCCAAAACCACCAGCTCCCAATGGAGAACTTCAGTGGGAAACATCCTGTGAGGCTGGGCTGTGTCACAATGCTGTGCTCCTTTCCCTTCCTCCCCAGCTGCCAACAGGGGAGACGTGACCATTTAGGGAAGTTTATCTGGTGCTGCCAGCTCTTGTAGCCCTATGTAACGGCTGCAGACGTGAATTGACTTCAGGCGGTGGGTAATTGTAGCCCATCCCACGGAGCAGGGCAGGATCTAAGGCAGGATACCTCTACACAACACTGCACTGTGATGACAGTGACCCCACCCACGCATGCACAGGGGAAGAAATAACAAACACTCACTGCTTCCCTTCTATGCCTGGACTAAAGCGTGGTCCACCAAGATGGGAGGAGGCCAGTCCACACCGCAAAGAGTATTTGAGCCAGAGTAGAGCTGCAGTGCCCCAGTTGGCCAACTACCAATTCTGCTGACAAGACAAGCAGTCTGGGAAAGATGCCACTGCTGCAGTCCATCTTGCGGGGAAGAGAAAGACTCAGAAATACAGGAATAGGCATACAGATCATTGGAACAGGACAGATATTCCAGAAATAAAACCATGAACCTTCAACCACTCATTTTTGACAAAGCCAACAAGAACAAACTTTGGGGAAAGAACACCATATTTAGGAAATAGTGCTAGAAAACTGGTTAACTACATGCAGAAGAATGACACTGCACCCCTATCCATCACCATATACAACAGTTAATTCAAACTGGATGAAGAACATCTATGTCAAACCTCGGACTATAAATATCTGAGGCGAAAACTTAGGGAACAACTTCCTGTACATCAAAGTAGGCAAGGAATTCATAACTAGATTCTCAAAAGCAAATGCAGCAAGAGCTAAGATTGACAAATGGGACCTTAAAACTAAGAAGTTGTTGCACAACAAAAGAAACTATCAAGAGAGTAGAGACATTCCATGGAATGGGAAAAAATATTTGCAGGCTATGCATCCAACAAAGGCATAATCTCAGGATCTACAATGAACTAAAAAAAAACTGACAGAAAAAAGAAGCTCATTAAAAAGTGGGCAAAGGACATGTACAGGCACTTCTCAAAGGAAGATATCCAAGCATCTATAAATATATGAAAGCATGCCCAGCCTCACTAATCATCAGAGAAATCCAAATCAAAACTACAATGTCATGACATCTCATACTGCTCAGGATGACTATCATTAAAAAGAGAAAAAAACAGCCAAGCGTGGTGGCTCATACCCATAATACCAGCACTTTGGGAGACTGAGACAGGAGGATTACTTGAGTCTAGGAGTTCAAGACCAGCCTGAGCAACATAGTGAGACTTCCTCTCTACAAAAAATTAAAAAATCAGTCAGATGTGGTAGTGTGTGCCTGTAGTCCCAGCTACCTAGGAGACTGAGATAAAAGGATTGCCTAAACCCAGGAAGTTGAGGCTCCAGTTAGCTGTGTTCATGCCACTGCACTCTAACCTGGGCAACTGAGTGAGATTCTGACTCAAAATAAACAAAAATATAAAAATTCCACTTCTGGGAATATACCCAGAGAAAAAAAGAGAAGTTTTTCTACCAAAAAGACACCTGCACACAAATGGTAATTGCAACACTATTCACAACAGCAAAAACATGAAACTAACCCAGATGCTCATCAAGCATGGACTAGATAAAGAAAATGCGATACATAAACATGATAGAATAATATGCAGCCATAAAGAAGGACAAGATCATGTACTTCACAGCAACACAGATGAAACTGGAAACCATCATTCTAAGTGAACTATTGCAGAAAGAAAACTACATGTCGCATGTTCTCACTTATAAGTGTGCCCTAAACATTGAACATGTGCACAAAGGTGGAGACAACTGACTCTGGACACCACCAGCAAGGAAATGGAAGGATAGGAATTATGGACCCACAACTACACATTGTTACCATGTCCACTACTGAGAGAAAGAGGGCTTGCTAGAGGCTCCACTCTCACTTGCATGCAATTTACTTATGTAGCAAATTCTCGTATGTACCTCACAAGTCTAGAATAAAATGAACACTTTTTGAATTAAATTCAATTCATAATTTTTTTTATATTTAGTGCTTCTTGTGTCTTGTGGAAGCAACATTTTCCCAAATCAGAAGTAAATAAACATTTCCTTATATCTTCTTCTAGAAACTTTGTAGAATTAACTCTTATGTATGTTGTGAGATTCATTTGTTTGTTTCATTCTTTAAGTATATTGAGACATAATTTACATAAAATAAAAGGTACCCATTTAAGATATATAGCTTTGGCCAGGTGTAGTGGCTCAAGTCTATAATCCCAGCATTTTGGAAGGCTGAGGTGAGAGGATTGCCTGAGCTCAGGGATTCAAGACCAGCCTGGGCAACTTGGTGAGATCCTGTCTCTACAAGTTTTTTTTTTTAAGCCAGGCATAGTGGCACACGTCTATAGTTCCAGCTACTTGGATGGCTGAGGTAGAAGGATTGCCTGTACCCAACAGGTCGAGGCTCAAGTGGCCATAAGCAGAGTGCCACTGCACCCCAGCATGAGCAACAGAGTGAGTGAGACTCCAAAAAATAAAATAAAAAACAACAACAAAAATTTATAGTTTCATGTTTTGACATATACATACACATGTGTAGCCATCACCAGGATCCAAGATATAGAATATTCCTTTGAATATAAGACAAAAATGAGTATTGATGATATTAATAGTTTTATCCTACATCAGGTACAGCCTCCAATTTGTTTCTGTATTATAATTGTGTTATACACTCTTACTCATACAGATAAATTCAATTTAGAACAGAGGTTTGTTTGTTTTTTATATTATCCCACCATGCAAAGCTCTTTAATTAAGTAGGTGAATCTTTAGCTTCAGGTTTACCCAGTGCACATTTATGGATATTTCAAATCGATTAAAAGTTGTATAACATAGTTTCCAGCCTGTATTTGTGTTTAAATAGTTTTATCATAAAAATAATATTGAAAATAAAAATATACATAAAACATTTGTATCATCACCAAATTTACTTACATGCCCCATCTCAATCAGTCCTATATACCACCACAAGTCCCAGGAAACCACTAATTGTCTTCTGCACACCACCTTTGGGCTCATGTGCAATGTTTAGGGACCACTTAGGAGTGAGAACATGCAGTATGAAGTTTTTTGTTTCTTGACAATATTAGAATCATATGAATAAAACCTAATTGTGTTCACGTTTTGATTTTTATATTTTTTCCACTGAGATGTGTCCATGTTGTGTGTGACCTAGTAGTACATTAATTTTGTTTCATTCTGTAAACATGCAATTTTTTTTATCCAAATACTGGTTGATGGACACTTAGTTTTTTTCCCCCAATTTTCGGCTCTTAGGAATACAGCTGCACCAAACATTCTTGCACACATAATTATTATTTGTGTAGAGGTGTTTTTAAATTCTATTAGGGAATTATCTAGGTGTGGAATTGCAGGGTCATATAGTAAATATATATTAGCTTTATAAAATATTATCAAATAAGTATGCAAATAGTTTTGCCTTCTTACACTCCCAAAAGCAATATCTGCGAGTTATCAGTTGCTTAACATTCTCAACAAAATGTGTTAGTTTTTTTCATCTATTCAGTAGATACTAATAATATAAAATGGTAGTTAGCATTTTAATATTATTGATATTAAAGATGCTGAATATATTTTTGTCTGTCAATTGACCATCTATATATCTTTTTAGTTGAGTACATTTTCAGACCTTTTCCAGTTTCTAAATTGGAGTGTATCTCTTTCTTTCCAATATTTGAATTGGATTATTGGCTTCTTATTGACTTGTAAGAGTTTTTTATGCTTTCTAGGTATAAATTTTTGTCACATGTATATAACGCAAATATTTTTACCATGTTGTGACTTGCTTTGAATGTTCTACCAGTGTCTATTGAAGAGTGGAAATTGCCTTTTAAAATTTTAAGTTCAATTTATTGGTTTTGACTTTTATAATTTCAATGTTTGGTGTCATATTTTTTAAAGTTTTGCAAAATTTAAACTCATGAAAGTTCTTTCCATGCTATTCTTGGTAAGCTTTATAATTTTTGCTATTTCAGGTGGATATGATACATTTTCAGTTAATTTTTTATTAAGCAGTGTGAGAAAATGTCAAGATTTTTAAAAATCCAAACTATCATTGTTGAAAAGATTATTCTTTCACTATTGAATTTCCTGGACAGCATTGTAAAAAGTTAATTGCTTATGCAAATATGTCTGTATTTCTGGATTTCTTATTTTGTGCCATTGATTCATTTGCCTATCTTTATACTAGTATTAAACTGTCTTTTAAAATGTAGCTTCATAAATAGATCTTAAAATCAGTGTAGCATCTTCTGTAACCTTCCCTCTTGGTTCTCGAGTGAAGCCATCTCTGAAGGGCTATATTTTAGAACTTGCTGAGAAGCCACTTTCTGGTGTTCTGAGAAAAAAACATCCATGGGAAGCTGTCTCAGTTGTAACCTTCTCGAAAAATATTTTTGAGGATGGTACTGCTGAAAAGTGCTTGAAAGGGAGTGCCCAGGGTGTCCCACTTGTTACTAGACTTGAGAAACACTGCAGACCCAAACAGGTAAAAGCATGGCAAAAATGGGAAAAGAACTTTAACTTCAGTGTTCTTTACACCATCTACATAAAAGTAAACATTGTATCAGCTGGCAAGGGAGAAACATTCCAGTTGCACAATCAGGACAACTAAAGATAGATTTGGAGCCAAAAGGCTTAATTTGCTTTTTTAAAAAAACATTTTTCTGACATAATTTAGTTATCAGTCTCTCTGTGAGCCCTGAAATCAAGTGCATGTCAACAGATGTTTATAAGATTTACTTGATTAGAATTTTCCTGAAAGTTCTAATAAATGCATTTGAAAAAAAATGAGAATAAAGAACTCAATTATAATTTTACCTAGAAGAACCATTGCATTCCCAAGTATATTGATTTTTTTGCTTAAGAATTTCTTTTTAACATAGTACAGGTCTCAGCTATATTGTGCAAATTTTTCAACTAGGTCAGCACCTATAGCTTTTTTTTTTCTATTTGTGGTAAAGAACATTTAACATGAATCTATTCTCTGAACAAAATTTTAATTATTACAGTATTTATATACAATGTTGTACAACAGTTCTCCAGAATTTGTTCATCTTGTATCACTAAAATTTATATCCCTTGAATAAGATCTCTCATTTCCCCCTCTCTCAGCAGCTGGCTATCCTCTGTTTTTATGAGTTTTAATAATGTTGAATCCCACCTATCTATCCTCTGTTTCTATGAGTTTTACTAATACTGAATCAATTATACTTCTGGGTGTATTTCTAGA
>NW_007233606.1:0-8420 GCF_000164805.1 Carlito syrichta | reverse complement strand
CTAAATTTATACATTACTTAGGAATAAAGTGCTGTAATTGCAAGTTCTCACACTATTTTCGCCACTAAGTGCCAATACGCAAATACAACAGAATTATAGGAAAGCCCTAATGAAGAAAGTCATTATACATCCTCCTGGGATGTTTAAACTGTAATTCCATTCATCTTAGTGACACTATTTCTCATTAAAACTACACTAACAGTAAAGTTTTCCTGTATATCAACACAATTCTATGAAAATCCATGAGAAATGCCTATTATTCTTTTGCAATGTTTTGCCTCTGGGTCTTCAAGGTTCTTCCATAGTTATTAGAGAAACCAAAGGCTGGGTCTATGTGCACAACTAATATGACTACTGAAGATTCCTGTGAATTCATTCAGCTTAAAAACTGGTGCATGTCACGAAAGCTACAGAGCTGTTGCTCCACTGAATTGACTATATACTTGGTAGTTGAGGGAAACTGCTAGGGAAAGGAGGGGCATACCTCATTAACAGGGATACTTGCATGATCAATGTTTGTATACCTAACCCTGAATTGTGCCCCACATCTTTACAATAAAAATTTTTAAAAAGAAAAGTCAATCTTTGCATATAAGAAAAATTTTAAAAACCACTTGCAAGATGATTCTTAGCAGCTATACAAGAATATTTATAACATTTTTTAAACACAAAACAGTGGGCACAATCAAAATACCTATCAAAAGTAACATGGGACAGTATTCATAGATAAGTAAAATGTGGTATAATATTCATTGAAAATGGAAAGGACATAACATGGATCTAACATACCCAATGAGCACCCATTTTAACACTGCCTAAATCTCATGTTTTTCTAGCAGTTCACTTAATTTATCCTCAAATCACCAGCCAGGGACAAAACAGGTTTCTCAGAGGCAGCTATTGATAATTGTTTTACAACCCTCTCCAGAGCTTGTTACTATTTAGCTTTTCTATTTCAAATATTTGCCTCCACCCATAAGACCCAGGTTAACCTAATCAGCCCTTTGCGAACTACATGACAAACAAACCCCACCAACATGGCAGCAATCATGTGACTGATTCACCCATCTGCCTGTCCATCACCTGATGTCAGTCAGTATCTGGCAGATGGATCAACATGGCAGCCACCTTGTGGCTGATGCACCCATCTGCCTGTCCATCACTTGATGTCAGTCAGTACCTGGCAGATGGATCAGTCACATGATTGCTACCAGGTTGGTGGGGTTTGTTTGTCATGTAGGTCTCAAAGGGCTGATTAGGTTAACCTGGGTCTTACAGGTGGAGGCAAATATTTAAAATAGAAAAGTCAGAGCCCAGCAGGTTGAGGCTGTGGTGGCCAGGAGCGGCACTGCACTCCAATCTGGGCAACAGAGTGAGACTCCAACTCAAGAAAAAAAAATATATATATGAAAGGTGATTCTGTGATTTGCAAAGTATTTTTCTCCAGTGTATTTCATTTTGTATCATTAAACAATATAGCAAGGATTTTTCTTCCCATTCCTTTTAGTGCTTCAACAGCTTTTACCTTTTAAATTATAGCTCTTGGATAAATACTCTAGTTTTGAAGGAATTTATTCCTCTGCAGATCTATAAAGTCCATCATAAGTAGCAAAGTTTTAAAAGTATCTGTATCAGAAATGCACCATATTTAGCAAACAAAGCAAGCAAACCAGCAGATCTTTTAAGATTGTTGACCTATTTTACCTTCCACAGTAATGGTTGCTTCAGAAGATTTGAAAGATTAAACAACCCCATTCATGGTTTCTTCGCTTACTGTTGATTCTTAGAGAGGATTTTATACTTTCTTGTTGGGCTAGCAAGTTATCTACATCTTATTTTGGAAAGAACAATCACAAAATGCAAAACAGAAATAATATCAAAAAAGACTTCAAGCAAAGATATTATTAACAGTGGTGAGAGACATTTCATTTGAATGCCCTGGGGTTGAGGATTCATGACCCTTGGAGGCTCCCACCCCCTGGCTGAAAGTATATAGGATGGACTCAATCAAAGAGCCAATGAATAGGCAAATGCTCTGGCTTGGCAAAATGCCTTGCTAAGCAATGAGTAGAAATATACATAGAAAAATTAATCACTTGCTCTGCTGTTTATAATAGTGCCCTTTTGTATAGGTCATGGGAATTGAATGTTTTTCAAACTTTAATGTCCTACAGACTACCTGGAGATCTTAGTAAAATGCAGATTCTGACACAGGAGGTCAGGGGTAGTGAGTGTGAATTTTGAACAGACTGCCAATTGCTGGTTCATGGATCACACTTCCAGGTTCCAGGCAGAGAAGGAGCCAGCAGACAGAATAAGAAAGACGCCCATATGCAGCAATAACATTGGTAAAGACAATCTAAAGAAAACGTTGCAAGGATGATTTAGCATTAGGAAAATTCCCTATAGCAAAGTTATAAAGGTAACAAACAATGACCCTCAGCATCTTATGCAACCTGCATTCACCCAGAGAGTATTAAAAAAAAAACTGATGCCCAAGCCTCAGGCCCAGATAAAACAGAGTCTCTAGGGATGGAATCAGGGCATCAAGATGTTTGAAGATTTCCAAGTGACTGCAATGTGCAGGTTTGGTCAAGAACAAGCTCTATGGAGGGTGCCCTATTTAATCTCATTACATGCACGTTCAAATAAGGTCAACTAGGAGACTTGCATTGTAAGCCATAATTCTTCATCTTTGCCCACTCAACACTCCTAATGGACTATAATTGAAAAAGAAAAGCCATTTTTAGTATTGATTTTCACTTAAAAATCTCAATTGCCATATAATGAAGGAGATAAAAAGATGAAGGTCTGATTACAGCACAGTCATTTCCTTTCACTTACTCCCCAAATAACAGGTGTTGCAGAATCAATCTGCCCATGCTGGGAATAAGCAGCTGAGGCTACTTCACCGTCCACGTTCACACTCAGGTGATGCCCCTTAGCAGACAAGCACATAGTGCCACTGTCTATCACCTAAGCCATCACCTGAAGACAAAACAGGGTTAAAAGGGATTCCTATGAACTCTAGAGACATCTATAAGCAACGGAAGGGCTTGAAAACAGTGGAGGCAGATCCTTGCCTGCCAAAAACCATCAGGAATTCATTTGAAGTCCACCCAGGTCACTTGCTGGGACAAAGGAGCATGCACCCCAGGGATGGAGCGACTCATAAGGGGAACTTAGAAAAGATCGGGGCTGGTGCTAGGTCATTCTACAGGGACAATTAGATGGTTTAGCATCCTGGTAATTTTTATTTACAAGAGAACAGTGTTCCCCACAGCTGTCGGAAGAGTGGTTTGCTCAGTTAATGTTGTGGTTTCAGAGTGCCCTTGTCTCTGGTTCACCAGTTATGAACTGGCCAGTCTGGCTCTTCTTTATGCTCTCATGAAAATTATACTGTTCAGTTGTGAATATTATGGCCTACATGCCCACTGCTAGAGCGGCTCTTTTCACTTTCTCATCACTCAATTAAGTCAGGTAAGTACACATAGGAAAAAAAAAATCAGAATGAAAGCGGTAAAAAGAAAAGAGCAAATAGTCCAAAACATTTTATATGGGGAAGCAGAAAGTAAAGGGTTATTTCCTTCCATTCCGTACATTTATTCTATTCTGTAGCATAAAATTTCCACAACTAACCAATCCTGCAATAACAAAATATTTCACACAGGGTTTACTTCAGTCTTGTCTAGCTAATAAATATTTTGGGATGTTGAGAAGTACAGATGTTTCCAAAAATTCTAAGTTACAAGAGCAAAGCGTTTTCTTCTCGCATTTGAATTGCTGCAATTATTTATAATAATCTTAGTAAACTATTTAGAAAAAATCTTTAAAATAATAATTTAGGCATTAATAAAACATAAAAATTCACAGAACAATATGTAAAGCTAAAAAAGCATTACATTAATTATGTGCGTGTACATGCACATGTATACATACAAAAACTTTGTGTAAACATGAACAAATCTGACAGGAAATATTGTTAAATGTTATTACTATTTGGAAAGAGAAATGTGTTCTCATTGTAGAAAAACAAGAGGCCTCATTAGGCCAGCATCAATTAAGTAAATTTGATAAATTATATCGAGGGAAGGGACCTCATGACAAAAATCTAAAAGGAAATGTATGGATAACAGCAGGAAGCTGCAAAGGCTGGATGGCCAGCAGTAAAACATTTGCTGTTGGTGCCAGAGTCAACAAAGAAAGTCACTAACAACTCATGTAGTTCCTGGGTCCAGGACAAACAAAAAAGCAGTCAACAGTTGCTGTTAACTAACCTTATCTTAAACAAAATACCACATCAATCAGTCACTTCACCAATTTCTAAACATTTCCTTTCGCAGACCATCCCCCAAAACTGTTCCTCCTGGCCCACACTAGATGCGTCTTATAAAAACACCCCTCTAATTTGTGCTCTTTGCAGCAGACAGCAGACACTCTCACTGCTGTTCTGCCCATTGTGTCCTTCACAAAGTATCTCCTCTTTAATAAATCTACCTTTCTTAATTCATAACTGTCTTGGTGAATATTTTTACCCCCCTGTGACTCAGGCCATATCCAGCCACCCTGCTGTGCATGGCATTCATTATATGTCATTTTTACATTTCTATATATTTTTTTAGTTTGCTACAGTGTATTCAGCTATTTCTATATTATGTTTTTTTTTAATACTAATATTACTCCCTCCTAAAGCAGTCGCTGTCTCTTGAATCCATGAGATAAAAACCTATTTCTACTTAAAGTGATGGAGTGGACAAGGTGCATGTGATTGAATCGCTGGCCAGCTACCAACCAAGCAAGATACCGGTATCTCCTATACACTTACTGAACAGGTTTTATATTGAATGAAAATCTAACACTGTGTCACACAAGAAATAAATAAATGACTAGTAGGTATCCCAATGGTGTGACCAAAGCAATTCTTATTAGTTGGTTCTACTGGTTATTTTGTGGCAGCAAACCATCTCCAAGTTTCAGAGAATAACAAACTAGGGTTTCCTTCTCTCTCTGGTTCTATACTCACAGGGGTTCCTTCCACTCTGCCACAAGGGTTTTATTCATTCAGGACTGGGGCTAAATGCATGACCCCCATTGTATGGGTGAGAGAAAAGAGCACTTAACAGAATCTGGCTATGGTTCTTAAAGCTTCTCCTGAGATGTGGCACATGTCACTTCCACTCACATTCCATGGACCAAAATGTGTCCTTGGTCAAGCCTGGCATCGATGGGCAAGGGGATGCATTCCTCCACAGGAGTCACTGCAACTCTCACAGCGGAGGGCAGACGTGCAGATTTCTCTTAAAGGGGGTAGTGAATAATGGGAAACTTTAGAAACTCCCTTAATCAAAAGAGGAGGGTCATAAAGAAAAAAAAAATGTATTCACTTAAAAACCACAAAATGATTACTTGAATTTGTGGATGTCATACTTACCATGCTAATAAGCCTGCCTGCCTCCAATCCAATGCCTTAGGGAATGTTCCACTAAAAGTAATGAATACATCTTACAAATAATAAAGGTACAGAATGTCTACAGCCTTACAAGGTTAGAAGTCAACCTGAAGAAATTAGGTTATTATTTTATAACCCAGTGAAGATGTTAGCCCCAAGAAAACATTGTCTTACTTCCTATAGAAAGTTGACCAGTTTTGCATCTAATTAAATATCAGATTTTTATATTCCCTGTCCAATTAACCATATAAATCCATGTCCTTCAAATGACCTTCAAAGCAACTTTTCCCTATCTGCTGGTTCTCTCATCAGTGACTGAAAAGCGCTCATAATCCACTGGTATGGGAATAAGTTTCTAACATAGCTCAAAAGGTCATAGATCCTCTTCTAAAGACAGCTAAAGCTTTATTTTTCTCAGATTGTTAAATATTAGCTCTGATGGTTCCCAGCACTCACGTTTAGGGAGAAAGTAATTTTTAAGTCACGAAGGTTTCTGCAGTTCTTTGCACCATGTACATGTTTAATACAAGAAAAATGCTACACTTTCACTTTTGGTTTTATATTTGTGAAGCCAAAAAAGTTTTGAGACACAACATTCATTCATGAAAGATAATGAAAAAAGTTGAAAACAAGAATATGGAGAATTTAGGTCAGATACTTAAACATGTTTTATGAAGCTTACCCTGAAATAGAATTCTGAAAGAAGTTCTATAAACCTACAACTAACAAAACGAACCAAAAAAAAAAAAAAAAAATCTAAATGCCTCCCCGTTTCCCAATCCTGTCTTTTCACTTGGTGTTTCTGCTTAAGAGTCATATAGTAAAAGATTTTCTATCTGTCTTATTTCCCATTTCACTTCAAATGTTTGCCTCCCTTAAAAGATGCTAAAGCAAGAAGCAAATATGAGAAATTTACCTTTGCTTTTCTTCAGAAAAAATAACATATATTGCACTGTAAAAGCTCAAAAAATTGGTTCCACAAAACATTTCTGTAATGTTTCAGTGCAGAAAAGGTCAACAAATATATGTGGTATTAGGGGGCAATGCTTATGTGCCACATGAAAGAACAAGAAAGAAATTATCTGTTTTAGTTAATATCGCATATGGATTATAAAACAAGATTCAGGCAGTTAAATGAGTGTGAATTAATACTATCAGCTCAGTGCATTTGCATCAATCCACAAAAAAACCTCACCATGTCTTTAATCAGAATTTTTGTATTTGTAAAAAGAAAGAGAAAATTAAATTTCACTCCCAACTTTTTAGATCCATAGGCAATATATTCCTTTCACAATCAACATTCATGAAGTGACATGTCCTGGTTCTATTTGCTTTTAAATTTTTATCAGTAACCATATGCAAAATAGTCCGGAAGTTCAAAAATAACATGTCTTTACAAGTGACTCTAGAACGAAAAGGGTCCTTCGTGGAAGTCCAGAGCAGAACTTTCACCCACAGTTATAAGAGGTCTTATTCAAATCAAGTTGCCTTCAAAGAAAGCAGCAGCTCTGAGAGAGGAGGGGATAATGTAACAGGTTATTTGGAAAAACAATCAGTATATAGGTTCTAAAGTTAGTTCAAAGAAATCTATTTTCACAAGACTAACTAGGATTAGGCTAATGTCTTCTAATATTTCAGGGTTATTTGTGATTATTAACCCTCAACTTACATATGAGTTATGTTTTTACATTTTTAACAATTATGCTTTGATGTAACTAAATTCTGCTACACTAACTCACACATGAACAACCTAGTGTTACCTACTTAAAAAGAAAAGGGAATCTAGTTCCTTCTATTAGGATTATAAACATCTTATTGACTCAATTACTAATTTATTCTAAAGATGACTAATTCTAGGTTTATGTGTAAGGATGATATAATCATGCTAAATAAATATGTATTATTTTACAGGATACATTTGTTACCTGGTGTGATGTCCCTCGCTGGATGTCCAGGCTGGGAGAGACTCAGCTTGAGTTTTTCTATCATTAAGAATAAGAACAAGAGCCCCTGAACCATGTTGAAACTGATTGATCAGCAACAACCCTGCTCTGTTCCATGTTCGAAACTGGAAAGTGACAATCACTTTGTCCTGTCCAGAGGTGCCCGGCAGAGTCAAGCAACTCCTGGAGCTTAGAAAAGCCACGGGAACAATTTGAGAGTGTGAACGGGAGAAGGACACATTTCCCTGTAAATAGTTTATTTACACTAAATACACTGCTCAGTTTTATCTTCTGCTTCAAATATTGAACAAAGAAAGACAGGTTCTCCTTACTCTGCAGGAAAACCAAAGTTAAGGTTTCTCAGTACTGTCCCCTTCTAGTCTTTGCAATGATCAGAATGAACACACTTTATAAGATATTTAGAAACTTAATGTTTCCTGGCAATGAGGTTGGAAATAGAGAAAAAGCCAGAAAAAAAAATTTCCAATGACATCAAGTCCATATTTTAAAGACAATGTATGATCATGAAAATCCATGCTAGAATCATTGAAAGTGCAAAGTGCATATAATTTAATACATAAGCACACATTTATGTTTTGCAAAATGAATTGGCTCCTCCCCATGTTTAAAGAGTAATATAAAAGAATAAAATAAAGTGTACATAGCATTATAAAGAATGCCTCAAATAAGTGTTTAATAGTGAGCACGTCTAGTGGCAACTTCAGAGAACTGTTTGTTCAGGACTATATAAAGCACTTAACCGTGAATCTAGACACAATTTTGAGGGCGTTCTTTAACAATTCAGACAATGGTGAGAAACACAGTATCCCATTAGTTTCTTGTACTTGTTAAATATAGCAACATATATAATAGATTATTTAGACTAAGTCTAGGAATATTTTTCATTGAGAAGTGCTGATGACTTTAAGTGATACCAGCATGTGTTTAGTTCAACATTAAACTCATCAACAGGTAAGGAATTTATGTAAATTATCAACAGAATCAGCCTGTGGTGGATTTGTTGAGTG
>NW_007233605.1:0-7103 GCF_000164805.1 Carlito syrichta | reverse complement strand
CACTCAACAAATCCACCACAGGCTGATTCTGTTGATAATTTACATAAATTCCTTACCTGTTGATGAGTTTAATGTTGAACTAAACACATGCTGGTATCACTTAAAGTCATCAGCACTTCTCAATGAAAAATATTCCTAGACTTAGTCTAAATAATCTATTATATATGTTGCTATATTTAACAAGTACAAGAAACTAATGGGATACTGTGTTTCTCACCATTGTCTGAATTGTTAAAGAACGCCCTCAAAATTGTGTCTAGATTCACGGTTAAGTGCTTTATATAGTCCTGAACAAACAGTTCTCTGAAGTTGCCACTAGACGTGCTCACTATTAAACACTTATTTGAGGCATTCTTTATAATGCTATGTACACTTTATTTTATTCTTTTATATTACTCTTTAAACATGGGGAGGAGCCAATTCATTTTGCAAAACATAAATGTGTGCTTATGTATTAAATTATATGCACTTTGCACTTTCAATGATTCTAGCATGGATTTTCATGATCAAACATTGTCTTTAAAATATGAACTTGATGTCATTGGAAATTTTTTTTTCTGGCTTTTTCTCTATTTCCAACCTCGTTGCCAAGAACATTATGTTTCTAAATATCTTATAAAGTGTGTTCATTCTGATCATTTGCAAGACTAGAAGGGAACAGTACTGAGAACCTTAACTTTGGTTTTCCTGCAGAGTAAGGAGAACCTGTCTTTCTTTGTTCAATATTTGAAGCAGAAGATAAAACTGAGCAGTGTATTTAGTGTAAATAAACTATTTACAGGGAAATGTGTCCTTCTCCCGTTCACACTCTCAAATTGTTCCCGTGGGTTTTCTGAGCTCCAGGAGTTGCTTGACTCTGCCGGGCACCTCTGGACAGGACAAAGTGATTGTCACTTTCCAACTTCGAACATGGAACAGAGCAGGGTTGTTGCTGATCAATCAGTTTCAACATGGTTCAGGGGCTCTTGTTCTTATTCTTATTGATAGAAAACTCAAGCTGAGTCTCTCCCAGCCTGGACATCCAGCGATGGACATCACAGCAGGTAACAAATGTATCCTCTAAAATAATACATATTCATTTAGCATGATTATATCATCCTTACACATAAACCTAGAATTAGTCATCTTTAGAATAAATTAGTAATTGAATCAATAAGATGTTTATAATCCTAATAGAAGGAACTAGATTCCCTTTTCTTTTTAAGTAGGTAACACTAGGTTGTTCATGTGTGAGTTAGTGTAGCAGAATTTAGTTGCATCAAAGCATAATTGTTAAAAATGTAAAAACATAACTGATTTGTAAGTTGATGGGTAATAACCACAAATAAACCTGAAATATTAGAAGACATTAACCTAATCCTAGGTAGTCTTGTGAAAATAGATTTCTTTGAACTACCTTTAGAACCTATATACTGATTGTTTTTCAAAATAGCCTGTTACATTATCCCCTCTTCTCTCAGAGCTACTGCTTTCTTTGAAGGCAACTTAATTTGGATAAGACCTCTTATAACTGTGGGTGAAAGTCCTGCTCTGGACTTCCAAGAAGGACCCTTTTCGTTCTAGAGTCACTTGTAAAGACATGTTATCTTTGAACTTCCGGACTATTTTGCATATAGTTACTGATAAAAATTTAAAAGCAAATAGAACCAGGACATGTCACTTCATGAATGTTGATTGTGAAAGGAATATATTGCCTACGGGTCTAAAAAGTTGGGAGTGAAATTTAACTTTCTCTTTCTTTTTACAAATGCAAAAATTCTGATTAAAGGCATGCTGAGGTTTTTTGTGGATTGATGCAAATGCACTGAGCTGGTAGTATTAATTCACACTCATTGAACTGCCTGAATCTTGGTTTATAATCCATATGCAATATTAACTAAAAGAGATCGTTTCTTTCTTGTTCTTTCATGTGGCACATAAGCATCGCCCCCTAATACCACATATATTCGTTGACATTTTCTGGCACTGAAACATTACAGAAATGTTTTGTTGAGCCAAGTTTTTGAGCTTTTACAGTGCAATATATGTTATTTTTTCTGAAGAAAAGCAAAGGTAAATTTCTCATATTTGTTTTTTGCTTTAGCATCTTTTAAAGGAGGTAAACATTTGAAGTGAATGGGAAATAAGACAAAATCTTTTACTATATGACTCTTAAGCAGCAACACCAAGTGAAAAGACAGGATTGGGAAATGGGGAGGCATTTAGATTTTTTTTTTGGTTTGTTTTGTTAGTTGTAGGATTATAGAACTTCTTTCAGAATTCTATTTCAGGGTCAGCTTCATAAAACATGTTTAAGTATCTGACCTAAATTCTCCATATTCTTGTTTTCAACTTTTTTCATTATCTTTCATGAATGAATGTTGTGTCTCAAAACTTTTTGGACTTCACAAATATAAAACCAAAAGTGAAAGTGTAGCATTTTTCTTGTATTAAACATGTACATGGTGCAAAGAACTGCAGAAACCTTCGTGACTTAAAAATCACTTTCTCCCTAAACGTGAGTGCTGGGAACCCTCAGAGCTAATATTTAACAATCTGCGAAAAATAAAGCTGTAGCTGTTTTTAGAAGAGGATCTTTGACCTTTTGAGCTATGTTAGAAACTTATTCCCATACCAGTGGATTATGAGCGCTTTTCAAAGTCACTGATGAGAGAACCAGCAGATAAGAAAAAGTTGCTTTGAAGATCATTTGAAGGACATGGATTTATATGGTTAATTGGACAAGGAATATAAAAATCTGATATTTAATTAGATGCAAGACTGGTCAACTTTCTATAGGAAGTAAGACAATGTTTTCTTGGGGCTAACATCTCCACTGGGCTATAAAATAATAACTTCTAATTTCTTCAGGTTGACTTCTAACCTTATAAGGCTGTAGATATTCTGTACCTTTATTATTTGTAAGATGTATTCATTACTTTTAGTGGAACAGTCCCTAAGGCATTGGATTGGAGGCAGGCAGCCTTATTAGCATGGCAAGTATGACATCCACAAAATCAAGTAATCATTTTGTGGTTTTTAAGTGAATACATTTTTTTTTCTTTATGACCCTTCTCTTTTGATTAAGGGAGTTTCTAAAGTTTCCCGTTATTCACTACCCTCTTTAAGAGAAATCTGCACCTCTGCCCTCCGCTGTTAGAGTTGCAGTGACTCCTGTGGAGGAATGCATCCCCTTGCCCATCGATGCCAGGCTTGGCCAAGGACATATTTTGGTCCATGGAATGTGAGCGGAAGTGACATGTGCCACATCTCAGTAGAAACTTTAAGAACCATAGCCAGATTCTGTTAAGTGCTCTTTTCTCACACCCTTATGATGGGGATCATGCATTTAGGCCCAGTCCTGAATGAATAAAACCCTTGTGGCAGAGTGGAAGGAACCCCGTGAGTATAGAACCAGAGAGAGAAGGAAACCCTAGTTTGTTATTCTCTGAAACTTGGAGATGGTTTGCTGCCACAAAATAACCAGTAGAACTAACTACTAAGAATTGCTTTGGTCACACCAGTGGGATATCTACTAGTCATTTATTTATTTCTTGTGTGACACACTGTTAGATTTTCATTCAATGTAAAACCTGGTCAGTAAGTGTCTAGGAGATGCCGGTATCTTGCTTGATTAGTAGCTGGTCAGAGATTCAATCACATGCACCATTGCCCATTCCATCACTTTAAGTAGAAATAGGTTTTTATCTCATGGATTCAAGAGACAGTGACTACTTTAGGAGGGAGTAATATTAGTATCAAAAAAATATATAGAAATAACTGAATACACTGTAGCAAACTAAAAAAAATATAGAAATGTAAAAATGACATATAATGAATGCCATGCACAGCAGGGTGGCTGGATATGGCCTGAGTCACAAGGGGGTAAAAATATTCACCAAGACAGTTATGAATTAAGAAAGGTAGATTTATTAAAGAGGAGATACTTTGTGAAGGACAAAATGGGCAGAACAGCAGTGAGAGTGTCTGCTGTCTGCTGCAAAGAGGCACAAATTAGAGGGGTGTTTTTATAAGGCGTGTCCAGTGTGGGCCAGGAGGAACAGTTTTTGGGGGTGGTCTGCGAAAGGAAATGTTTAGAAATTGGTGAAGTGACTGATTGATGTGGTATTTTGTTTAAGATAAGGTTAGTTAATAGCAATAGTTGACTGCTTTTTTGTTTGTCCTGGGCCCAGGAACTACATGAGTTGTTAGTGACTTTCTTTGTTGGCTCTGGCACCAACAGCAAATGTTTTACTGCTGGCCATCCAGGCTTTGCAGCTTCCTGCTGTTATCCATACATTTCCTTGTAGATTTTTGTCATGAGGTCCCTTCCCTCGATATAATTTACCAAATTTACTTAATTGATGCTGGCCTAATGAGGCCTCTTGTTTTTCTACAATGAGAACACATTTCTCTTTCCAAATAGTAATAACATTTAACAATATTTCCTGTCAGATTTGTTCATGTTTACACAAAGTTTTTGTATGTATACATGTGCATGTACACACACAGATATTATGTAATGCTTTTTTAGCTTTACATTTTGTTCTGTGAATTTTTATGTTTTATTAATGCTTAAATTATTATTTTAAAGACTTTTTTCTAAATAATTTACAAAGATTATTATAAATCATTGCAACAATTCAAATGCGAGAAGAAGACGCTTTGCTCTTGTAACTTAGAATTTTTGAAAACATATGTACTTCTCAACATCCCAAAATATTTATTAGCTAGACAAGACTGAAGTCAACCCTGTGTGAAATAGTTTGTTATTGCAGGATTGGTTAGTTGTGGAAATTTTATGCTACAGAATAGAATAAATGTACGGAATGGAAGGAAATAACCCTTTATTTTCTGCTTTCCCATATAAAATGTTTTGGACTATTTGCTCTTTTCTTTTTACTGCTTTCATTCTGATTTTTTTTTCCTATGTGTACTTACCTGACTTAATTGAGTGATGAGAAAGTGAAAAGAGCCGCTCTTGCAGTGGGCATGTAGGCCATAATATTCACAACTGAACAGTATAATTTTCATGAGAGCATAAAGAAGAGCCAGACTGGCCAGTTCATAACTGTTGAACCAGAGACGAGGGCACTCTGAAACCACAACATTAACTGAGCAAACCACTCTTCCGACAGCTGTGGGGAACACTTTTCTCTTGTAAATAAAAATTACCAGGATGCTAAACCATCGAATTGTCCCTTTAGAATGACCCAGCACCAGCCCAGATCTTTTCTAAGTTCCCCTATGAGTCGCCCCATCCCTGGGGTGCATGCTCCTTTGTCCCAGCAAGTGAACTGGGTGGACTTCAAGTGAATTCCTGATGGTCTTTGGCAGGCAAGAATCTGCCTCCACTGTTTTTAAGCCCTTTTGTTGCTTATAGATGTCTCTAGAGTTCATAGGAATCCCTTTTAACCCTGCTTTGTCTTCCAGGTGATGGCTTAGGTGATGGATAGTGGCACTACGTACTTGTCTGCTAAGGGGAATTACCTGAGTGTGAAGGTGGATGGTGAAGTAGCCTCAGCTGCTTATTCCCAGCATGGGCAGATCGATTCTGGAGACAACCATTATTTGGGGGGTAAGTGAAAGGAACAGGCTGTGTTGTAATCAAACCTTCATCTTTTTATCTCCTTCATCATATGGCAATTGAGATTTTTAAGTGAAAATCAATATTATAAATGGCTTTTCTTTTTCAATTATAGTCCCTTGGAAGTGTTGAGTGGGCAAAGATGAAGAATTATGGCTTACAATGCAAGTCTCCTAGTTGACCTTATTTGAACGTGCATGTAATGAGATTAAATAGGGCACCCTCCATAGAACTTGTTCTTGACCAAGCCTGCACATTGCAGTCACTTGGAAATCTTCAAACATCTTGATGCCCTGATTCCATCCCTAGAGACTCTGTTTTATCTGGGCCTGAGGCTTGGGCATCAGTTTTTTTTTAATACTCTCTGGGTGAATGCAGGATGCATAAGATGCTGAGGGTCATTGTTTGTTACCTTTATAACTTTGCTATAGGGAATTTTCCTAATGCTAAATCATCCTTGCAACGTTTTCTTTAGATTGTCTTTACCAATGTTATTGCTGCATATGGGTGTTTTCCTTATTCTGTCTGCTGGCTCCTTCTCTGCATGGAACCTGGCTATTCAAAGTGTGATGCATGAACCAGCAACTGGAAGTCTGTTAGAAATTCACACTCACTGCCCCTGACCTCCTGAGCCAGAATCTGCATTTTACTAAGATCTCCAGGTAGTCTGTAGGACATTAAAGTTTGAAAAACATTCAATTCCCATGACCTATACAAAAGGGCACTATTATAAACAGCAGAGCAAGTGATTAATTTTCTATGAATATTTCTACTCATTGCTTAGCAAGGCATTTTGCCAAGCCAGAGCATTTGCCTGTTCATTGGCTCTTTGATTGAGTCCATCCTATATCCCTTCAGCCCAGGAGTGGGCGCCTCCAAGGGTCATGAATCCTCAACCCCAGGGCATTCAAATGAAATGCCTCTCACCACCGTTAATAATATCTTTGCTTGAAGCCTTTCTTGATATTATTTCTGTTTTGCATTTTGTGATTGTTCTTTCCAAAATAAGATGTAGATAGCTTGCTAGCCCAATAAGAAAGTATAAAATCCTCTCGAAGAATCAACAGTAAGCAAACAAACCATGAATGGGGTTGTTTAATCTTTCAAATCCTCTGAAGCAACCATTACTGTGGAAGGTAAAATAGGTCAACAATCTTCAAAGATCTGCTGGCTGGCTTGCTTTGTTTGCTAAATATGGTGCATTTCTGAGACAGACACTTTTAAAACTTTGCTACTTATGATGGACTTTATAGATCTGCAGAGGAATAAATTCCTTCAAAACTAAATAGAGTATTTATCCAAGAGCTATAATTTAAAAGGTAAAAGCTGTTGAAGCACTAAAAGGGATGGGAAGAAAAATCCTTGATATATTGTTTAATGATACAAAATGAAATACACTGGAGAAAAATACTTTGCAAATCACAGAATCACCTTTCATATTTTTTTTTTTTTCTTGAGTTGGAGTCTCACTCTGTTGCCCAGATTGGAGTGCAGTGGCCGCTCCCGGCCACCGCAGCCTCGCCTGCTGGGCTCCGGC
>NW_007233604.1:0-12859 GCF_000164805.1 Carlito syrichta | reverse complement strand
CGTGCTTCTCTGCAGGCTGCTCCGTTCTGCTCGAAATGTTCCTACAGTGACGTCTTTTGCTCCTACCTCAGCCTAATGGCACCTCGTCTGATGGCTCTCTCCTCCCCCATGCTCCTCCTTCAGCCACAACTAGTCAGGGTATGGGGGAAATTTCATCCATCCTTGTAATCCCAGCCTTTTGCATCATGCCCAGCAAGTAAATCTGTTGCATAATTCAACAGTGGATGGATATGAAATAACAATACATCTTAAGTGATTCCCCTCGTTATACTGTGTTTTCTTCTTCAGGCAGGAAAAATCCTATTGTATTACAGGGATCGGGCCAAAGACATTCTGATGAGATTCACTGCCTGGTGTTTTATTCTCGTAAGTAAGCACTGCTTCTTACTAAAATTCCTTTTATTTCCACTTGTATATGTATTTTAAAAAGAAATAAAATGTTTAGTAACACTGCTGTAGCAGTTGTCACCACATTGCAACAGGTAACCTTCTTGACTTTAATAACAGAGAGGAGCAAATCTTTACACCTAAATAAACAGGCTTATTTTCTTAGGAAAATGCCTTTGTAAATATGACAGTGTTTGCTTTTAAGCAGCCAGCTTAAATGCCTGAAGACACACATGAGATGTGGCTTCTGTGTACAGAGCTGTAGCAGAAAGACCACGCAAATAACAGCAGGTTTTCAGATATCAGCTTCCAGAATACATGTGAAAAAACAATTGCTGGGTTGACCAACTATTCGTTTTATCCCTAACCTTGCAATCATGTTTCCTCTCTAGGTTTATTGTAATTTGCGAATAAGTTTATTTTCTTCAGCTCAGAGGAATACTGAGATGTTTTTGGAGATGTGTTTTTAGTTATGTATCTTAAAAACAGTGTCCAGGTAAGAGAGTAAAGTATAAGGCATAATTTTCAGCCTTTTCTAAGCAAGTAAATAACTAATATGTTTTGATTTTGAAACAAAATTATTATTATTATTTTTTGAGTTGGAGTCTCACTCTGTCACCGAGGCTGGAGTGCATTGGCATACTCACAGCCACCCCAGCATTGACCTGTTGGCTCTGGTGATCCTTCAACATCAGCCTTCCAAGTAGCCAGAACTACAGACGTGAGCTATCACACCTGCCTGATTTTTTATTTTTTATTGTAGAGACGAGGTCTCACCAAGTAGCCCAGGCTAGTCTTGATCCTGCGGGCTCAGGCAATCCACTCACCTCGGCCTTCCAAAGAACTGGGATTACAGGTTGAGCCACCGAGCCCAGCTGAAACACAGTTCTTTTCTGAGATAATAGTATGGAATTTTTACATTTTCCCCTTCCCATTATAGAGGCTTATTTCTGCTGCTTTGAACAAAATTTCTGAAAATGAAGCGTTTATTCCAGTAAACAAGAATCTCTGGTAGGTATCCAAAGAAAGCATAATTTAAGTGTTGATTTCTTACATTGAAATCAATGTGTTCCTTATGAGCATTGAAACGTCTCAACTCCTTTTAGGTCTCTTTCATATGTCACCATACTCAGCTCTTTTGCTTTCTTCATTCTGCTGGTCCTGTACCCGGTTGTGGATGCGAGGGGACTGTGGACAGTAGCTCGATTCTTGTATCCAGGTAGGTCACCTCTAACCCCATTCAGAACTTCTGGTGGTGTCCAGGTGGACTGGTCCAGAGACCTACCTAGCATCCCTTGCTGGGTCCTTGAACCTCTTCCTGGCAGCATGTTTCCAAGAGTCAAGCCAAGGTGGGAAGCAGCAGGGGCCATATTATGTTGTTCCAGGTTACACTGGACATCGCTGGCCCATTGCAGAACAGTCCAATCCGTTTCTATCCATGTAGGTCATAGAGTCATTGTATGACAGCTTGTGAGCACCACCGGTTTCTCCAGGCATTGCCAAATTGTGGAGTGTGAGAAATGGTCCAGTTCTACTACCCAGTAATGGGACTTTTCTCTCTTTTTGTTTTGTTTTTTTTTTAATCAATTTATCTTCATTTTAAAGATGTGAGGTACAATTCAGGGTTATGTGTACAAACGTTGATTATGCAGGTACCCTTGTTGATGAGGTGTGTTCCTCCCTCCCCTAGCAGTTTCCCTCAACTGCCAATCCGCCCCCCCCCCGGCTGTTTCCCACTACTGCCAATCCCTTTATTACTGTATTATGATAATTGTTCAAGGTCCACTTATGAGTGAGAACATATGGTACTCTGTTCTTTGTTTCTGTGATAGATCACTGAGTACACTCTGCTCTAAATCCATCCAAGTTGCTGCAGAGCCATGTGCTTGTCCTTCCTTAAGGCTGCATAATATTCCATTGTGTATATGTACCACATGTTTTTTATGCTTCGATGGGCAGCATGGCTGGTTCCATGTTTTTGCTATTGTGAATAGAGCTGCAACAAACTCTTAATGTGTAATGTACTACATTAAAAATTACTTATTAGAAGGAATATCAAGAGGAGATACCAAGAGATAAGTAGGATGATTGAGATGCAGTTCTGCCTGAGCACTGCAATACAGACTGGATAATTTCAGTGACGCATTTCAGCCCTTTGATTGTAGTAGTAGTTGTATTCCTTGGACTTCAGGTTTCCTGTCTATAAAATATAAGTTAATAGCTTTAGTTTTCTTTTCAGATTTAGTATTTTAAGAATTACATTGTAATACAATGAATATTTTCTAATAATATTTAATATAGTTTACACTTAAATACCTAAGATATGCATCACATTTTAGGCAGTAGCTAATAATATAAATGCATGATTTTTGTTCTTTCACTGAACTAATTTCAAGAATTAAACAGAAGATTAGATGTAACTCAGGAAACACATTATCTTTTGTACCTCCCCTTAAGGGATGAATTCCATTGGGGTATATGTCGGCCACGCGGTGTTTGAGAACTACTTCCCTTTCCAGTGGAAGCTGAAGGACACTCAGTCTCACCGAGAACATCTGACTCAAAACCTCGTCGCCACTGCCCTCTGGGTGCTCATTGCCTACATCCTCTACCGAAAGAAGATTTTTTGGAAGATCTGACAGTTCCTGCCAACGTGTTGCTGGAAGACTCTAGTGGGCCTGTGGGGGAGTCATAAAGCACTTTAACTAAAGGGAAGCATTAATTATGAAATCAATAGATTGTGTGTGGACAGAGTATTGGGAGACATTGCTTTGCTCATAGTATCTGATTATGACACGATCATCAGAGCTCTGCCTGCATATTTGTGACTTTGATCTTTGAAGTTGAATTGACTTTTTTTCTCCATCTTTTATGGAAATGGTTGCATTTGGAACTTCATTCTGAAGAGATCACCTTTAGCTTTCCAAAAGGGAATTACCATGGGTGTTTTTCTTCTGTGACGGAGAAAACCATCTAAGGTCTGATTCTTACTAATCTTGTTTTCCTGCAAGCTGCCTTTCCTTGTGCATACATGTAACTACAAAAGTGCCAGCATTCCTAAAGTGACTGACTATAGAGCATACTGAATGTGCTGTAACATATAGTCTAATGTATTTTGATTAAGAACAGTTTAATGTATTGTCATTTTGATTAAGAAAGCCAAAGTAGTTATCTTTCAGATCTGCAAGTCTTTAATGGGTCCAAGAGATGTTTATCAGAAACATTTTTCTCCTTTTTCCGACTTGAAAAAAAAAAGTTAAAATATAGATGTTTTATTTCTAACCTCTCTTGCCTTTGTCAGTCAGTCAGTCAGTGAATCTGTCTATCTGTCTGTCTTCCTAGCTTTCTTTTTTGTGAAAGCGCAGGATGTATTGAGAAGACAGAAAAGCTCCCACAGGGGGAGGGTACCTAAGCGGTTTCACTGTCTCCCTGACTTTCTTCCCCCATTTCTCGTGTGTTTGTATCTGATGGCAACCAGGAATCCAGGAGACAGCTGTGGCCCTGCTGTTGCTCGTAGGTCCAAACTTGCCACTTGTGCTGTGTTAGCTGCTGGGTGAGTCCTTTGACCACTGGGGCCTTGGTTTCCTCACCGTGAAATGAGAGATAGAAACGACCTCTTGATTCCCTTCCTACTCTAGATGCTGTGAGGTAAGGTACATCGATAGCTTTTCAGAAAAGATAATTTAATTACAGAAAACTCTTCAAAATAAATGCCAAAATGATAAAATAAACTCTCATTGGAGTAAATATTTTAAAAATATCCCTCCACAATAGCAGCACCTTTCCCACTTGGCAAACACAAACTGAAGAGATCATTTCCTAGGAGTGAGTGTAAAGGACACACAACAGAGAAGCAGCACTTTTTGCATGATGCATCATCCTACTTCAGAGTATTCAGTGAGGATTCCATAATTAAGGAAAATGTGGAAATAAGCTAGTACTTTTGAATGCCTTTCTGTGGTGAGATAAGACCACCTCCGCCTCAACTTTACCACTGCATCTACTTCCTGGTCTGTTGCTTCAACTTTACCACTGCATCTGCTTCCTGGTCTGTCATTCTGGCTCTCACCTCTGCCCCTTCTCCACTTGTAACTACCTGCTGGCCCCACCCCTGGTGGTAGCATCATAGGCTCACTGCATCCCTCCTGCTAACACTCAAACCTGTGCCTCTTTAGATTGTCCTAGCTCTGTGAATAGACCATTCTGTCTTTAGATATAAAACTGCCATCATCTTTCCACCCAGCCTTTCTTCCGCTCTCCTCTTTGTCCATTTTCAGTCATTGCCGAATCTTGGCAGTTCTGTCTCCACCCGCCCCCTGTAATGTCTTCCTTCTCATTATCACTTCCTCATTACTCGAGTCTCAACTCTCAAAGTTACTTTTGAACTGGCCTCCTTCCCTCAGCCCTTCCTCCCATAAATCCACCTGTATATCACCACCCGTTTAAGCTTTCTGAAGCAGATTTTGGGTCTGCTCACCTCTCTTTAACGAACTTCCTTTGCAATGGAAGCATCTTTGCCTGGCACATGTGGCCACCTTTCTGTCCTGATCTTGTTGGTTCTTTACAACCTTCCTTTCCATCTGTCTCACCCACCCTCTTATTCCATCCCAGGTGGACATCTCCTTACAACCAACTACAAAGCAAGGACCTCCTCTTCTGATTTCAATCATAGTTTCCTGGATTACCTTTTCCTCTTAATTTTTTTTCTGGCTACATTTGATCTGTCATGTTTAAGCCCCCAACTTATAAATTACCTTCTCTAATCTCTTATTCTCATCTTAAAGTAGTATTTTCTTCCTCTGGATTCTTGTCTTGTTAGTATCAATCTCATGGCACTTAGTGCTTTCTGCCTTGTGTGGTCATTATTAGTGTATATGTGCAACTTCTGATTTCCCATGCTAGACTGTGAGTTCCTGAGGGCAGGAGCCCCGTTCATCTGTGTGTTCTTTATGGTGCCACTCACAGTGCCTTGTACATACCGAGTGCTAAATAAACTTTTAAAAGCAAAGTAATAATGGTTTTTTAAATGTATATATTTAGGTGCTGGTAACTTATCATGTGTATGGAGTAACCCGTGCAACTGTTCATGGAGCTTTGTTTGGGGACAGTCCTCATTGCGGGGTCCTGCTGCTATCCTTTTGTTGCAGTGTGCTGTTACAGGTGGTCACAGGTATGTTATCCTAGATTTCAGCAGTTAAAGGTGAGTTGGGCCTTTGCAAAGAGTTCTCTAGAAGCATTTCTCCACCTGGGCATTCTGTCAGTTACAATGTCTGGAGCCGTAAGGAACAGGAAATCCTGATTCCACTGGGGTAAAAGAAAACGTTTCTCACCTAAGTTCTATGGCACCAGTGTGTGAACTTAGTTAGCTAGCTAGACGGCAGCCACTCGTTCCCAGTAGTCCACACAAGCACAAGAGTTGGAGGAAGGAGAGGCACCCCTTGGTGTGCCCCATAATTTTATTGTCAGAAAACCCTTCCCAGCCCATCCCCTCCTGTCCCATTGGCTAGAAGTGCCTCACTTGGCTGTCCCAAGAACAGCAGTGACAGGGACTTGGGTTACCCAGACCCAAGGACTGTGTGGACATGGCAGTCACCTGAGCATGCAAGGGAGGATGGAGTATGTTGGGTTAACGGGCAGGATAGGGAAATGGTTGTGGGGAGCAACCAGTGACAGCTATGCCAAATGCCCGGCATGCTGTATATGCCACATCTCAGACAGTAGAAAGGAGTGAGCTCTTAAGTGACAACGCAAAAAATTGTCTTCTACAGAGAAGGGTATGCAATTTGACATTTTAAAATTTTCATATTTCTAATTCCTCTTTATAATTACGTGAAAAAACTGCCATTATGATCGTAAGACATATCTTTTCCCTGGCCAATAGAGGGCATCTTTTATAAGTGTGTAATAATCCAGTTAGCATCAAAGGACATCAGCTTAGATGAACTTTCAACATCCTATTTCTTTCAATGTAATTTTGTTTTCCAAGTAAATGGAGAGATACAGGGACTTTGAAGAAATGTCTCAACACATCAAACTGCTTTTCAGGAAGTGATCTTCCTATCAATTGTAAAAAAAAACCCAAAATGCCTAACAGTAACTAGTTGGAGTGATGCTGCCTGTAGTCCCTGGTACTTAAGGAGGATGAGGTGTTGCAGGAAAACAAAGACCGTGACACCAAGGCTATCTTAGGAAGTAGCATTTTTATCATAGCAGGCGCAACTCAGCGGGTTAATGCTCCAAGGCTGAGCAACCCGGAGAAAGAGGAGAGGGGTTTTTAATCTGTTATTTATGTAAGGGAGGGAGTCAGGTTGTATGGCTATACATTTTTCTTTGGAATTTTCAAGGTAGTGTCAAGCAAAATCAGATTCTCAAAGAACAAGTTGTCTTCAGGGTATATATGACAAGCAGGGGTTGTAAACTGATAACTTCACAAAGAGGATGTGGGGATAAGGTTGTGAATCGATTACTATCTTGCATTTCCAGGAAAGTCACTTTTGGCTACTTCGTTTTCTCAAGGGCCATGTCTAGCACGTTTGGAGTTTGCAGGTTGATTATTTAAAAAGGAATAATTTTGACTGTTTTATTCCCTCCCTGCCACATTCCCCCCTATGATGCTCGACCCTTCATGGATTAAAGAGCATCATCTTCAATTTGTTGCCTTAACATTTTGTGGGCTGCATTTTTTTATTCAACTACTGTTTCCACAGACTTAGAGATGGAGTTAATAATTACTGGGGCTATACAAGGGAGGGTAAGACAGGATCCCAACAATAGGATTACAGATCCAATAATGTACTTAAATTCTCCCAGGCCTGAGAACATGTTTTTAAACCAGTTGCCAATTTCTTTGGTGTGCCATCTTTGTAGTGAGACATGGACAAACTTTCTAATATAAGAAAGAACAGAATGCTAGTGAGACCTTTTCCCAACATGTCCAATTTGCAGGGATCGACTCTGTGAGTTTTATAGCAAATAAATCAGTCCTATAGCAAATAAAACAAACAGTATAGCAACTGGCATCTACAAAGGCTGACAAAGCGAAACAATGGCTTATCAGTAAGGTGTTGATTCCGTTGAATCCTCAAGCTTCTGCCATGCATAGGTCAGCCAGTGTCCAGTGTGTGGCTTAAGCAAGGCTGATGAATCCTCAAACTTCTGCTGTGTGTAGACTAGCCAGCCCTAGAATGGCTAGAGTAGGTCTTGGGTAATCCGTTTTGGTTTTTCCATTGGTCTCGGTGACTTTCTGGAGGGTCAGTTGAAGGGGAGTTAATGGATTTGTGGCTTAACTCTGCTGTAATGGATCCAGGCAACTTCTTTGGCTACTTTGCCTGAAGTTGGGTAGACAGAGGGATAGTAAATGGGCCCCTCCAGAGACGTTTTAGAGGCTGTACTTTCCATTCTTTTACCCAAACCATATCACCTGGTTTAAAAGAATGGTCATCAATAGTTAAACTAATTGGTAGTCGTTCTCTGACTTGATAATGGTTAGCATTTAAGACTGAACCTAAGGCTTGCATTTGTTGTTTTAGGGTAAGATTTCCTAACTCCTTTAAGTCTCCCTGTAGGCCCTTCAGAAGATGGGGTGACTGCCCATAAAGGATATCAAAAGGCTAGAAACCTGTTTTTTTTTTTTTTTATCTTGTCCTGTTTTATTTGTTTTAAGGCCAGTTGCTGAACTTTTTTCCATAGCAGAGGCTCCTGTTCACCCCCTTTTGTAGCTTCATAGAGGGGTTTTGCCATGATAGAGAAGTTAGGTATCCAAATTCTACAGAATCCTGCAGCCCCCCAAAACTCCTGGATTTGACGCTGGGTAGTTGGGACTGGTATTGAACACACTGTTTTCTTTCAGGGTCAAGTTGGTGCTAGCCTTGGAACAAATGAAAACCTAGCTACCTAATTTTTTCTGACGTATTTGGGCTTTTCTCCTTGAGACCTTGTAACCTGCCTTCCACAGGAGGGTGAGCAGTTGTTTCCTTTGCATACAGTTTTCCCAGGCTGGTGCTGCCAACAGTAAGTCATCTACATACAGGAGCAAGGTACAGCCATACTGGTTTGTGGGAAAGGCTTTTAAATCTGAGGCTTGAGCCCTACTGAAGATGGTTGGAGAATTTTTGAATACTTGGGGCAGCCAGATCCAAGTTAACTGGCCCTTGGTGCCATTTGTCGGGTCCTCCCATTAGAAACTGAAGATCAGCTGGCTTCTTGAGGTGAGTCGGATGCAGAAAAAAGCATCCTTAAGGTCCAAGCAGGCGAAGAAAGCAGCCTCAACAGGAATGAGACCCAGCAGCATATACAGGTTTGGGAAGATGGGTTGTAGAGTGACTGTGACCTGTTTACGGCTCTTAAGTCTTTAACTGGCTGGTAGTCATCTGTGCCTGGCTTCTGCACTGAGAACAGAGGCCTATTCCAAGCAGACTGACAAACCCAGAGGATTCCATAATGCAAGAGCCTCTCCAGGTGCTTTTGGATTCCTATTTGTGCTTTCCATGGGATGAAGTACTGCCTGTGATGGACAGGCTCGCCCCTTGTCTTTAGTTCCACAATCACAGGGGGTATATGTCTTGCCCATCATGGAGGATTGTCCTCTGCCCGCACTCCCAGTACCCGAAATGGCAGCTCTGGAGATTTTTGAGAGGCCTCTTTTAGGCTGTAGAGCCACCATTCTTCTTCCCAGGGGACAGTGAGGGTCATGATTCTAGCCTCTGGGCCTCTAAGTTTCAGAGTTACGTGATTAGGAGAGTCAAAGGTTATCTTAGCTTGAAGCTTTCCCAGGAGGTCTCATCCCTTTAAGGCTACGGGGCGATCTGGGAGATATAGGAACTCTTGTATGACCTCATGGCTGCCAGCTGTGTAGCGTTGTGGCACCATGAAGGGATGTCTGGCTTGACACCCAATGACTCCCATAACATTAGTCTATCTTTGGGAGAAGGGACCTACAGGCTGTGAGACCATGGAGTGTTCAGCTGCTGTGTCAACCATGAATTGCATATGTTGGTCCCCTACTGTCATGCTGACCATAGGCTCCTGAGGACCTAAAGATAGTAAGGAGCCCAATCTCTCCTGTTCTGTTTGCAGTCCTTCCATAGAGGCCAGGCCCATAAGACCATTAGGAGTTGGTGGGTCCTGATGATAATTGGAGCCTTGTGGGCCAGTTTTCTGTTGGGCTTCCTCATCAGCTATTCGTTGGGGGCATTTCACCTTTCCAGTGACCTTCTTGGTAACAATAGGCACACTGGTTTCTCCCTAACTTCATAGGGGGTTGTGATGTCCCTTGTGTAGGCTGATAGATAGAGTTCAGGAGTCCCTGTGCAGGCTGAGGCAGTCAGGGTCACGCTTTGGGAAACTGCTGACCTGGCTGTCTTCTTCCCCGACCTCGGCCTCTGTTTCCTCCTGGTGGGCCTGTTATCTGGTACCCTGCAATGGCATCAGCAAGCATGGCCGTTTTCTTGTTCTGCCTTTGGTCTTCCTCTTGTTGGACCTCCTTATCTCAGTTAATGACACTTTCGTGGCAACTTCTGGCAGCTGACTAACATTCATTCCAGCAAAGCCCTCTAGGTTTTGTAGCTTATATTGGATATCCCACTGGAACTGTCTGACAAAAGTTGCATTTGTCATGCACTGATTTTCGGTTGCCTCTGGATCAAAGGGGGTTTATAGCCGAAAGATCATAGAGTCATAGAATTGGCTTGGGCTCTCGTCAGCTCCCTGAAACACTTCAGACACCTTGCTTATATTTATGGCCTTTTCCTTCCATTTCTCATAACTCTTATGAGGGCCTGCTGATACTGTTCAAGCATTTGTAGTCCCCGGTTACTGTTGTGGTCCCATTGGGGGTCGTCCTCTCAGAACTGATTTTGGGCATATGCCTGAATGTTAAATGCTCCAGCTGGGGCATCCATCCCGAAAGAAGGCCAATATATTTCACAGAATGTGTGGAGTTTTCTCTGAAACAGTTTGACACCATAACAATCCCCACAGAAACTTTTGTCAAAGTTCTTAAGTTTACAATTAAAGGGGGTATTCTTACTTTGGTTTCCAACCATTTCCTCCCCCTAACAGATGGCAGATACACACAAATAAGGAAACGAAGGGTATGTGAAATATCTGCTTCATCCTCCTCCAGCCGTACTCTTCGTGGAGATATTTCAGGCACCTCTTAGCAATTGGCAGGTTGGTATAAACCCCCAACCCAGACCAGCGCTATGTTAGGGTTGGGGCTGCCTTCAGCCGTATGGGATCATCACTGGCTTAGATCGGGACTCAATACTTGATTCAGCCCTTTGGTCAGGTCGGAACCCTTCCACCCTCCACCTCATTCACATGCAATCACACAGCACATTCTCCAACCCTCCACTCTAATCCTAGGACTGAAAGCGTTCGTCTCGAGACAGTATTTCCTTTCACTGCCTTTCAGTCCTTTCCTTCGTACTGGAGACCACTAGCGGACTCCGGGTTGTAATCAAGCTTCCCTTCTGCCATCTACTAGCAGGTCTATGCAAAGGCCCTTGTTCTTACCCTTTCGGTCGGTTTTTGTTCCTCACACTAGTTCTTGTACATCTTTGGGTTCTGGTTGTGCTTTCGAGGTCCAAGCCCCAGTGTGCCAGGAGGGCGTCCCTCCTATGGATAAAAAGTTCATTGTGCACCAGGCGAGATTGCCTCTCCTGTCACTCTGGAGGTCATACCCCGATGACAAAGCAGGTGGAAACACCATCTCCAAACTCTCTCTTTTCCAGCCAATGCACCAAGAAATGTTGCAGGAAAACAGAGAGACCATGACACCGAGGTTATCTTAGGACACAGTGTTTTTATTAGTGCCGTAGTGACTCAGAAGGCTAATACTCCAAGGCTAAGCAACTCAGAGGAAGAGGAGAGGGTTTTCATCTGTTAGTTTAGGTAAGGGAGGGAGTTGGATTGTACGGCTATACATTTTCCATTGGAATTTGCAAGGTGGTGCCTAGCAAAACCATATTTTCAAAGAACAAGTTGTCTCCAGGGTATATCTGAAAAGCAGGACTTGTAAACCAATAAATTCTCAAAGAGAGGATGTGGGGATTAGGTTGTGAATTGATTACTATCTTGCATTTCCAGGAAAGCTGCTTGTAGCTATTTAGTTTTCTCATGTCTAATGTCTAGCAGGTTTGGAGCTTGCAGGTTGATTTTTTTAAAAAGGAAAAATCTTAACTGTTTTTATCCCCTCTCTGCCACACAGGTGGAAGGATTGCTTGAGCCCAGGAGTTCGAGGCTGTGGTGAGCTGTGATCCCACCTGTGAGTACCACTGCACTCCAACCTGGGCAGAATGGCAAGATACTGTCTCTAAAACAAAACAAAACAAAACTAGGAGATGACTTATAAAATGCTAAGCAATACACTCTATAGGCTGTGACTCTTAATAATTAAACTTCTGCCATAACTCCAACTTTTGAAATCTTTAATGCATCTGTTGTTAATCTGAAATTAAGTGGGAAAATATACTGTGAGTGTTTACTTTAGTTACATACTTGTGTACACTTAAGAGTTTTCACTGTTGCCAAAATTTTTCTCCTGTAAAATAGTTTCTGTTGAGCATTATTTCTAAAATACTGTTCTTCTTCAGGCTACCTGCATTTCTGAATTCAAAGTTAGTGAAATGCTGGATATCTGCATTATGTCATAAAACACCTCAGACTTCATAAGTCCCTTCTCTAATTGTGCATGCCAGTGCACTAAAATAGACAAAATATGCCATTATCAGGTTGGCTTTCCTTTTCAGATTTCCACCACCCAGCTGGTCTTGCCCATTGACTGGGGTGCACAGCTTTTCACAGTATCCTGGACTGTTTTGGGTTCTGCTAGAATTCTGTCCTGGCTACTGGGAATTTTTCTATAGAAATAGATTATTATTATTTTTTGAGTTGGAGTCTCACTCTGTCATCCAGGCTACAGTACAGTGGCATGCTCATGGCCATCCCAGCATCGACCAGCTGTCTCAGGCAATCCTGCTTAGCCTTCCAGGTAGTCAGAAATATATGTGTGTACTACCACGCCTGGCTAATTTTTACATTTATTGTAGAGGTGAGGTCTCGCCAAGTTGCCCAAGCTGTTCTTGAACCTATGGGCCCAGGCAATCTTCTCACCTTGGCCTCCTGAAGTGATATTATAGGTTTGAGCTACTGTGCCCAGCCAGAAATCAACTCTTTTAATGATTTTTCCACTGTTTTATGGCTAGCTGTTCTTGAATTTTAAATGTAGTCACAATTTCAACTGCGATAAACAAGTTTTTATTCTGATATTTGATCAAAGCCTAAATGTCACTTGGCTGCAACTGGTGCCTCCATCTATTCACATCCTGTCACATCTCTGCCAGGCAATATCTTGTTGAGTAGAGGCAGCTTCTCAGTGTGACAGATCCCAGGTGATGCTTTCCCTGTGAGAAAGAACACAGAGGTGACACCGGTGACAAAATCAATACTGCCACACAGGGAAGAGGTCCAG